>NC_048221.1:69517117-69716108 GCF_002007445.2 Ailuropoda melanoleuca | reverse complement strand
TAATTAATAACAAGAAAACTTATGAAAGTAAAAATCCCACTGGAAAAGGTAAATATATAGTAAAGGTAGTAGATTAATCACTTACAAAGCTACTTTAAAGGTTAAAAGAAATAATTTAGTTAAAAAAAATGAGGGGTGCCTGGGTGGCACAGCGGTTAAGAGTCTGCCTTCGGCTCAGGGCGTGATCCCGGCGTTATGGGATCGAGCCCCACATCAGGCTCCTCTGCTATGAGCCTGCTTCTTCCTCTCCCACTCCCCCTGCTTGTGTTCCCTCTCTCACTGGCTGTCTCTATCTCTGTCAAATAAATAAATAAAATCTTTTTAAAAAATTAATTAATTAATTAATTAAAAAGATGAACTAAAACTACAAAAATTAAGGAAAACATAAAAAGATGTAAAATATGACATCAAAAACATAAAATAGAGGGAGTACAAATGTAGAATTCTGGGATATATTCAAATTTAAGTTGCTATCAACTTAAAATAGATGATTATAGACATAGGATGATATATGAACATCACAGTAAACACAAAGCAAAAACCTACTGTAAATACACAAAGAAAATGAGAAAGGAATCTAAACACTAAAGAAAGTCATCAAACCACAAGAGAAGAATAAAAGAGAAGAAGAAAGGAACATACAGGACCTACAAAACAGCCAGCAAATAGTTAACAAAATGGCAATAAGCAGATACCTATCAATAATTACTTTAAATGTAAATGGACTAATTCTCCAATCAAAGACATAGAGTGGCTAAATGAATTTAAAAAAAAAAAAAAAGATACATCTGTATACTGCTTACAAGAGACTTCAGAAGTAAGGACACACACAGCCCAAAAGTGAAGGGATGGAGAATTATATTCCATGCAAATGGAAACAAAAAGAAGGCTGGTATAGCTATATTCATATCAGACAAAATAGACTTTATTTTTTTTTAAAGATTTTATTTATTTATTCGACAGAGATAGAGACAGCCAGCGAGAGAGGGAACACAAGCAGGGGGAGTGGGAGAGGAAAAGCAGGCTCATAGCAGAGGAGCCTGACGTGGGGCTCGATCCCACAACACCGGGATCACGCCCTGAGCCGAAGGCAGACGCTTAACCGCTGTGCCACCCAGGCACCCCCAGACAAAATAGACTTTAGAACAAAGACTATAATAAAAGAGAAAGAGGGCCACCATTTTGATAAAAGGGTCAATCCAGTAAGAATATATAACATTTATAAATATTATACACCCAACATAGGAGCCCCAAAATATAGAGCAAATAGTAACAGAGCTAAAGGAAGAAATTATGAGTAATGCAATAATAGTAGGGGACTTTAACATCCCACTGACATCAGTGCATAGGTCATCCAACCAAAATTAATAAGGAAATGTTGACCTTAAACAATACATTAGACCACATGGACTTTAATAGATATATACAGAACATCCCATCCAAAGCAGGAGAATACACATTCTTCTCAAGGGCACATGGAACATTTTCCAGGGTAGATCACATGTTAGGCTACAAAACAAGTCTCAGTAAATACAAGAAGATAAAAGTCATGTCAAGCATCTTTTCTGACCACAATGGTATGAAACTAGAAATCAATTACAAGAAGAAAACTGGAAAAACTACAAATAACATGGAAATTAAACAACATGTCACTGAACAACTATTGGGTCAGAGAAGAAATCAAGGGAGAGATTAAAACACCTAGAAACACGGGGCGCCTGGGTGGCGCAGTCGTTAAGCATCTGCCTTTGGCCCAGGGCATGATCCCAGGGTCCTGGGATCGAGCCTCACATCAGGCTCCCTGCTCCGCTGGGCTCCACTGGGAGCCGCTGGGAGCCTGCGTCTTCCTCTCCCACTCCCCCCGCTTGTGTTCCCTCTCTCACTGGCTGTGTCTCTCTCTGTGTCAAATAAATAAATAAAATCTTTAAAAAAAAAAAAAAACACCTAGAAACAAATGAAAACAGAAACACAACATACCAAAATCTGTGGGCTGCAGAAAAAGGGGTTCTAAGAGGGAAGTTCAAGTGATAAATGCCTATTATCAAGAAACAAGAAAGATCTCAAATAAACAACCTAACTTTATACCTTAAGGGAACAGAAAAAGAAGAACAAAACCCAAAATTAGGAGGAGGAAGGAAATAATAAAGATCAGAGTGGAAATAAATGAAATAGAGACTAAAAAAAGACAATAGAAAACATCAATGAAACTAAAAGCTGGTTCTTTGAAAAGATAAACTAAATAGACAAACCTTTAGCTAGACTGACCAAGAAAAAGAGAGGGTTCAAATAAATAAAATCAGAAATGAAAGAGGTGAGGTTACAGCTGATACCATAGAAATACAAAGGATCGTAAGAGACTGCTGTGAATTGGATGATTGTGCCAAGGATGTGTCTTGGGCAGGTGGAGGGGGGATGGGAGGTGTATATAGGAAGACAGGGAAGCCCTTCCCTCCTCACTCTGCGCTTCTGAAGCAAACATTTCGCTAAATAATACTTTATAACACATAGTGCTGATGTTTTTGAGCCATTATATTTTGTTATTTTTAACTGGTTGCAATCGATACTGATTTCGTGACCTCTGAAAGGTTACAACTTGCAGTATGAAAATCACTCTCCCATAGACCTACCAACTTGGTCAGTGAATGCAGTTGAGTAGCAGTTATTGTGTTTTTTTGTGTAAAGGTTATGGAGAAACACCTTTGTAAAAAAAATACTGTGATTCTAAAAATTGGTTGATAAAACTGAGGATTTAGGGGAATTTCTTTACATTTTCTCCCCCGTTAAACTGAGCCTTGAGAGGACAGGGACTGTTCATTTGTCACTGTGTCACCAGTACCTAACACAGTGCTTTGCTCATGGTGGACGCTCAATAAATAAAGAGTGAATGGATAGTTTCATGAATGTTACTACAGTACTATTGTTCAAATCCATTTTCCTGAAATACTGGAAGGTATTTCTAAGACAATTCTTATTTATAATGAATTTAGAGAGAAATGAATTTGTGAAGGATAAAAAAAAGAGACTACTGTGAGCAATTATATGCCAACAAACTGGACAACCAAAAAAGGATGGATGAATTCCAAAAATCCTGCAGTCTTCCAAGACTGAATCATAAAGAAATAGAAAATCTGAGGGGCGCCTGGGTGGGACAGCAGTTAAGTGTCTGCCTTCCGCTCAGGGCATGATCCCGGCATTCTGGGATCGAGCCCCACATCAGGCTCCTCCACTATGAGCCTGCTTCTTCCTCTCCCACTCCCCCTGCTTGTGTTCCCTCTCTCGCTGGCTGTCTCTATCTCTGTCAAATAAACAAATAAAATCTTTAAAAAAAAAAAAAAAAAAGAAAGAAAGAAAGAAAGAAAGAAAGAAAGAAAGAAAGAAAGAAAGAAAGAAAGAAAGAAAGAAATAGAAAATCTGAATAGACCAGTTACTGGGAGGCAATTAAAAACCTCCCAACATGGGGCGCCTGGGTGGCTCAGCCGTTAAGCATCTGCCTTCGGCTCAGGTCCTGATCCCAGGGTCCTGGGATTGAGCCCCGCATCTGGCTCCCTGTTCAGCAGGAAGCCTTCTTCTCCCTCTCACACTCCCTTTGCTTGTGTTCCCTGTCTCGCTGGCTGTCTCTCTCTCTGTCAAATAAATAAATAAAATCTTAAAAAAAAAAGAACTAATAAATGAATTCAATAAAGTTGCAGGATGCAACATCAATGTACAAAAATCTGTTGCATTTCTATACACTAGTAACAAACTATCAGAGAAATCAAGAAAACAGTCCCATCTACAACTGCATAAAAAAGAAAAAAATACCTAGGAATACACTTAATCAAGGAGGTGAAAGACCTTATTAAACTATAAGATATTGATGAAAGACATTAAAGAAGACACAAATAAATGGAAATATATTCCATGCTCCTGGATTGGGAGAATATTGTTAAAACATTCATCTGGCCAAAGCAGTCTACAGATTCAATGCAAACCCTATCAAAATTCCATCAGTATTTTTTACAGAACTAGAACATATATTCTAAAATGTATAGGGAACCACCAAAGACCCCAAAGAGCCAAACAGTCTTGAGAAAGAACAAAGCCGGAGGTATTATGTGCCTTGACTTCAAACTATACTGCAAAGCTGTAGTAATTAAAACAGTATGGCACTGGCAGAAAACCAGACATATACATCAGTGGAATAGAGAGCCCAGAAATAAATCCACATATATATATGGTCAATTAATTTTTGTCAAAGGAGGCACGAATATGCAATGATGAATGGATATTCTCTTCAATAAATGGTATTGGGAAAACTGGACAGCTACATGCAAAAGAATGAAACTGGACCACTTTCTTATGCCATATACAAATTAACTCAAAATGGATTAAAGACCTGAATGTAAGACCTGAAACTATAAAAATTCTAGAAGAAAACACAGACAGTAAGCTTCTTGACATCAGTCTTAGTGATGTTTTTATGAATCTGATTCCAAAGGCAAGGGAAACAAAAGCAAAAATAAACAACTGGGACTAAAGCATACTAAAAAGCTTCTTTCTGATGGTTTCTGAAGGAAACCATCAACAAAATGAAAACAGAACCTACCAAATGGGAGAAGATATTTGCATATGATTTATATATCCAATAAGGGGTTAATATCCAAAAAATATAAAGAACTCATACAACTCAATAACAACAAAGAAATCTGATTAAAAAATGGGTAGAGGGAAAAAAAAATGGGCAGAGGATCTGAATAGACATTTTCCCAAGGGAGACATACAGGTGGCCAACAGGTATGGAAAAGATGCTCAATGTCACTAGTCATCAGGGAAATGTAAATCAAAGCCACAACGAGGTATCCCCTAACACCAGTCAGAATGGCTGGGGTCAAGAAGACAAGAAATAAGTGTTGGCGAGGATGTGGAGGAAGGAGAATTCTCATGCCTTGTTGGTGGGGATGTAAATCTGTGCAACCACTATGGAAAACAGTATGGAGGTTCCTCATAAAATTCAAAATAGAACCACCACATGATCTAGCAATTTCAATGCCGAGGCTATCCAAACAAAATGGAAACACTAATTTGAAAAGATACACACCACTGTGTTCACCACAGCATTATTTACAATAGCCAAGCTATGGAAGCAACTTCAACGTGTCCTTCAATGGATGAATAGATAAAGGTGTGTGTGTGTATACACACATGCATGCATTGTGTGTATATTAATATGTGTGTGTTTTATATATTTTTCCCATGTATATGGAAATACTACTCAGCCATGAAAAAGAATGGAATGTTGCCATTTGAGACAACACAGATGGAACTCAAGGGTATAGAGATTGGCAGTTGGCAGAGGGGAGGGGGGTTAAGATGGTGTGAAATGGGTAAAGGGGATCAAGAAGTACAAACTCCCAGTTATAAGATAGATAAGTCATGGGGATTATTAATGTATAACATGTGGAATATAGTCAATAAAATTATATTAACTTTCTAGGGTGACAGATGGTAACTAGATTTAGTGTGGTGATCATTTCACAATGGATTACAAATGTTGTATGCCTGAGACTTGTATAATATTGTATGTCAGTTATACCTCCATAGAAAAAAAAAAAAATGAAAGGAAGAGGCCCCTTGGAAGTTGAGGGTTTAATTATGGAGAATGCTTATTAGTCTGCATTGGAAGAGCTAGGGGCTCCCCACGGTTAGGTCTGAAGGTGAAACATTCCCAGAGAATCAGGATCCTTGCAGGGTATTTGCTGCTTAGAGAAAACTCTTAGCCCCCTCCAGGTGAGTCAACAGATAGGGAAACCAAGCATCAAGACCAGCAGCCAAAAGCATCTTGTCAACTGAAATTTGTATCCACCCGCCAGTGTCTGACTCAGCTGGCCCCCTTGACATACCCCACAGGCCAAGAGTTCAAAAGGCAGCCTGTTTATGGGAAATTTGGAAACAAGATAAAGTGTCTGTGATAAAATAACCTTGAAAATCCCCAGCATCACAGAAATTTGGTTTCATACTCAGAGAGTAGAGCCTCGTGTTTGGTAATCCTTTGCTCTCTGTTCTGCCGCTGAGATTTCTCTTCCTTCCCGCCCCCACCCTCTGATTTCTAGCTGCACCTTTGGGTCTAGGGGCTACTCCCATGTTGAGGTTCCCTTTTCAACAGCACACCCCCAGAATATCTTGGCTTGGAACCACAAACACATCTCTATCAAAGGTCATGTTAAGTCTGGGGAAGAAAATTCCTTCCTGGTAGAGAAGTACAGCAAATGAAAATAGAAGGTGACCTTCCAGGCTGCAAGTGGCAAGTGTATGTGGGTGCTGACAGGCAGGAGTGGGCCCTCCCTCGGGAGGGGGAGGGGACACACCTCCTCCACGTCTGGCAGGACTCTGGTCTGGATGTGAGCCTGTCGACAACCCCTGTAATGTTGACTTCAGGCTTCGTCATTTGATTTAGGTGGAAGACTACCTGTTTGAAAAAACCGAGGTCAACTTTTGGGCCGAGACCCTAATCTTCGTGAAATACCTCTCTGAGCACCTCTTCCGGCTCCTCTCCAAGTCCAGCTGCCATCCCCTCAGCCCCGAAAGCCTCCGTCGTCTTCGCAGGACAGCGTCAGAGCAGGGCCACCTCCTCTCCCAACTCTTCAGAGAGCTGCCACCAGCTGCTGAATTTTTGAAGACAGTGGAATTCACGAGACTGCGCATTCAGGAGGAGAGGACTTCGGCTTGCCTGAGGCTGCTGGCCCTTCTGGAAGGAAAGGAAAAGGAAGACACCTCCGTTCTCGGTGCTTCCAACTCTCCTGCAGAAGCGAATCAGTTCACTCTTGCAAGAACAGAAACGACTCGTTGAAGAAAGAAGACTTTTGGGGGTGGGTGGGGATGGGCAGTTCCCCCACCACAGCTGCAGGGAACGTGTTGAACATAAATAACATAAATTCAAGTATTTTCTCCTCTTCGTGAGTCTAGTCTTCTGTCCCTTCCTACAGAGGAATTTTTCTTCAGTTCAGTCATTCAGGGCAGCCCGGTTTATTGCAGCTACTGTAGGAAGTGAGGCTACCACGTTGAATATTGACTCTGTTCCCAGGTGCAGGCCACCTGCAGACCTGAATTCGCCTTTTCTTCCTGGACGACCTCTAATGTCCAGCCATAGCCAGCCGGCATTTTCTGTGAATTGTACAGAACTGGATTGCAGCTCGTGATTTTCTCTCCTTTTTGATGCTGGGTAGAAGAGCTGGATTAGTGGGCAAACAGCCCATTGGGTCAGAATTCCAAATTTTATTCCGTTTTAGCTAAGGCAGAAGTAGGTTCCAAATGTTGGATCCTGGGAGAAATAGATCAACTGCATAGAAATAGTTTTGTTTTTACTATCTACGTGTGCGAGTCCTGCAGCAGCCTGCACATGCCATCCCAATTATTAAAAGAGCTCCTACCCACCAAAATTGTTTGGGCTAATGCTAGGAAACCTGATTTTGCCACCCAGTGAAAGCACAGACTGTTGGCTATTAGAAGGAAGCCCGGTGAAGAGAAAGCCAAAACAAATTATTTATTCGATTCCTACACCGTTTACTGTCTTTTCCTTGGTGGCAATAACAAGATTCTCATTGAAGATGTCAGAAAACACATTTATCCACTTAAGTGTTTGAATCTACACACCGTGCATGTTTTCTGCCTTTGGGAAGATTGGCCCAGCCCTCTTCCTCTGATACCCAGCAGGTGTCGCTCTTGCATACATTTTGCTGCTGCTCCTGCCTTGCAATGGCTTGCCATTTTCTACTTAAAATTTTGGAGTAAGCGTTACCCACCAACAGCTGTCTTGAAATTCATAGTTTGGATTGGTCATAGCCTCATCCATATTCGTTTTTCATCCTGGATATCGGAAAAAGCCATTTCGGTAGTAGTATATAAAGTTGGTCCAGCTTTTAGGGTCTGTAAATATTTTTAAATACTTCTTAGGTGAGCAGTCCCTTGGAATTATGTTAAAGGTGCAGTTTAGAGGAAAGAGAGTTTGATATCATTTCCTACTGCAGAAAGGCTCGTATTTCAAATTTGTTTCTCTTTAAAAGAAAACCACCTAACACTAAAAACACAGCCGTACTGGAAGTATAGGAAAAAGGCCCGTAGGAAAAGGCAGGGAATGAAGTAAACTTAGAGTCCAAAGTTTTGTCCTAAAGAGAACAGGAAATTCCCTGGGTGCTTTTGCACTATTCAGCTCAAAATGTGTTTTTTTGTGATCCTGAATTAATTACCTGGTTGGGCATCTGTGTAGCCCACACTTGATGGAAAGTTGCCAGTCTAACATTTCTTTTTGTTCTAAGAAGAACTGACTGTGTGAGAAGTCAGGGAATCGGCGTGATGCAGTGATGACCATGGTTCAGTAACTATGAAACTGGCCTCAGCAAAGCCCAGCTCACTGGAAGAGGCCAGCATTCCTTTTTTCTCCATTTAAAATGAAATAAAAGCAGTTACATAATAATAAAAATACTTCCTACCAGTGGGTACTCTGTACCAAAGCTTATAGCATAGCATATTTATTACACGTTATCTCCAGGATGCTTCTACCCAGCCTGCAAAGTGAGTGTTCTCATGGCTGCCAATGGGGAATTACCCCAGATTTTGATGCTGGCTGGCTATGGCCAGCCCGGGAGGACAGGAGGGCCAGATGTTTCTCCTGGTTTTGTATGTGAAATCTTGTTACTGACCTCCAACAGCAGTGGCTAAGGAAATGGCTGTTTCACACTTGCCTGATGCATTCCCAGGGGAATCTTAGAATACTGCTGTCAGGGCTACCCTCAAACTCCCATGTTTGGGGTCATTTCAACAAAGAGCAAAACAGAACAGTTGGGGTTCTTGGGTACCCAGGGCTGTGAGTTGCCCTGCGCAGCTGCCTGGGAGCCAGTGTAGGCTGGGTGGTGCAGTCACCCGGAGCGAAGGAGTCACCTCTTCGAGTTCACTGCCCTTGGCCCGTAGCTAGAGGGTCCAAGATTCGGAGCCCCTCAGATCTACAGGCATGATTCTGTGGATCTCTACCCATCTGTCCATAGCCCAGAGACCTGGTTGTCTCCGTTTTTATGCTTCATCAACTTGTTTTAATAAATAATAAGGGTTATACTTGTTCATCTTTTATATACCCTAACAGATAACTCATTTGCGCCTTGACAAAGGTGAGAGATACATAAAGCAGGAATTATCTTAGTTTTACGAGGAAACCCACGTACCAAAGAGATTATGTGATTTGCCTAGGATCACATGGCTTGGAAGGGGCAGGGCCTGATCTCCAGCCCTGGGCTTCTGATCCTGAAGTCCTTGCAGCCCCAGGCTTTGTGGGTGGAAGGAAGTGTGGGGAATTACAGCAGGGGGAACTGCATGCAAACTGAGCTCTGGGGAGTCAGTTCCAGGAGTGACAGGCCTGGCTGGTTCCTTTCCAGGTTAACGAATGGAAATGACCACGAAGAAACAGCAAGAAATAAGATCAATTTTGGAAAGGGGCATGGGTTGCTTCCTTCCCTAGAGGGAACTGAGCCTTCCAACTTAGGCCCAATTGCAGCCTAGGCTGCCAGGTGTGCGAGATCATGGGCCCGCTCCAGCTTTTTGGCAGCATGTGTTTAAACGCGGAGTGATAAGTGTCCTGGACCAGCCCCCAGATCTGCCCGAACCGTCGTGTCAGCCGCTTTAGCCGAACTGGGCGCTGGGCGCTGGCCGGGGGGGGGGGGGGGGGGGGGGGGGGGGGGGTGCACCATACGCGGAGGGCGCCCGTTGGCGAAGGCATTTCCCAGCGCAGGCTTTTCGGGGTGTGGGACTGGAAAGCGGGGGGGAAGGGAGCGAGCCCATCTTGAGCGTCCTCGGTGCCCAGACCTGCCTGGCCGCTGGCCGGCCTCAGCCACAGCCTGCAGCCCACAACGAGCTAAGGCAGGGCGCGGCGCCCCCAACGGCCAGGGAGGGAAGGGGCCTGGAGGGCGCGCCCGGCCAAGGCTGCGGCGGGCGTGGAGCCTCAGCCCGCAACTGCACCCCATCCCCCGGGAGGGCTGGGGAAGGCCCGGCCTACAAGCGGACGAACAGGGTGGCGGGAAGTCGCCTCCATGCTTGCGCAGTTCTCCTGGCCTTTCCTCCCGTCCTTCCAGCCGGCTCCCCCGCCCGGGACGCTCCGCGCCACTCCGCGCCTTTGGCCCTGGCTCAAGGTCTTGTGATGTGATTAGCAAAGCCAGCGCCTTGTCCTCAGACACTCAGCCCAGCCCGGCAGGCCCCGGCGCTGAAGCCCTGTTTACTGCAGCCTGGGCGGGGAGGGGGGCGGAGAAACGGGCCCAGGCTCCTCCGGGCGAGGCTGCCGCCGCAGCCGCCCGCGTGGCCACTCCCGCCCCCACCCCCACCGCGTCTCCACGTGCAGTCGGGATGGAGCAGCCACCCACCGGACGCAGGCCCTGAGCCCCCGCCCCCCGGCCAGAGCACTCTTTGCAAGCCAGCCGGGCCGCGCGGACGGTTGCAATATTCTCGCATTTTGCAATTCCCGCGCCCAGTATAGAACCGAGAGTGGGAGATTAAAGCCCTGCAATTTCGCCTAGCAGGATCGGGCGGGGAAAGACACGTCCAGGGCTGCAGAACCCTGGCCACGTTAAACGTGCGGGGGATTTCCAACAGTGCAAGCCCCAGAGGAGGGGAGCCTTATCTTCCCGCCGCCACCCAGCAGCACCCATCAGGGACAAGCTCTCCACGCCGCCGCGGGCGCCCCGGCAGCCTGCCCCGCCCCGAGGCCTCCCGCCCCCTCCCCCGGAGGAAAAAAAATTGGCGGCGGCCAATGGGAGGCCACGAAGGCGCTTGACGTCCGCTAGCCGGCGGGCGGCGTTGCCTGGAGACCCCGGCGGGGTCAGCGTTCTGTCCCCTCCCCCGGCACGCCCGTCCCGCTGCTGCCGCGCTCCCGGGCTCTATATAGGGCGCGCGCTCGCGGGCAGAGGAGTTCCAGCAGTTCGCGAGCTGTGGTCGGCTCCGCGTGGGGGGGCGGGCCGGGCACCCCGGGGCGCGGAGGAGCGCTCTTTGCTTCTCTCTTCTTCCCCCCCCCACTCCGCACTCCCGGGCATCCTCAAGCCAGTCCGCGCTGCTTCCCTCTCCCTCTTGTCTCGTCCCCCGGCAAACTTTCGGTCCCTCCCCCGCCGGTCACCCGTTATTCGTCGTGGCTCGAGCCCGGCCGTGCCGCCCCGAGGGCTTCTCCGGACCTCCCTGCCTGCAACTCCGACCATTACAGGATCCAGAAACATGTCGACCACACTTCTGTCCGCCTTCTACGATATCGACTTCTTGTGCAAGGTACGCGAGGGAGCCAGGAGGGAGCCAGGAGGGAGGAAGGAGGGCAGGCAGGAAGCCCCTCGAGTTTTCAGACTTTGCCTCTGCCCTCCGCTTTTGGGGCACCCCTCCCCACCTTGACTTTGGGGTCGGGAAAAGTCCTGGAGTTTGCTGTAGTGTGTGCTCGTGCCTTGTGGGCGGGGAGAAGGAGCAGGGAGGAAGGGCAAGAGGGAGCTGCTGTCGCTTGTTTAGTTTCTCCGGCGCCGACCGCGGCCACGCTGCCCGGGGCTTCCCGGACGGGGTTTGCGCCGCCCAGGCTGGCGGCCCACGGGCTGAGGATCACATGTCGAAACCCAGTGCGGCCTGGGGTGGGAGTCGGCTCCTCCCAACGCGAACTTGATTCTTTTGCGCGTGTACGGGTGGAGGGTGGGGGTCGAATCGAAATCTGCAAAAAGGAAGAAGAATCAGAAGGCTGAAGTTCCTCTGCAACTCGCCCCAACTCTACCCTCCCTTTCCATATTTCATCCCGCCCTCGCCCCCCTCCTTTTGGCAGACGGAGAAATCCCTGGCCAACCTCAATCTGAACATGCTGGACAAGAAGGCGGTGGGGACGCCCGTGGCCGCCACCCCTAGCTCGGGCTTCACGCCGGGCTTTCTCCGACGGCACTCGGCCAGCAACCTGCACGCACTCGCCCACCCCGCGCCTAGCCCCGGCAGCTGCTCGCCCAAGTTCCCGGGCGCGGCTAACGGCAGCAGCTGCGGCAGCGGAGCGGCGGGCGGCCCGGCCTCCTACGGCCTCAAGGAGCCGTCAGGGGGCGGCGGCACGGCCCTGCTGAACAAGGAGAACAAATTTCGGGACCGCTCGTTCAGCGAGAACGGCGAACGCAGCCAGCACCTTTTGCACCTGCAGCAGCAGCAGCAGAAGGGGGGCGGAGGCTCCCAGATCAACTCGACGCGCTACAAGACTGAGCTGTGCCGGCCCTTTGAGGAGAGCGGCACGTGCAAGTACGGCGAGAAGTGCCAGTTCGCGCACGGCTTCCACGAGCTGCGCAGCCTGACCCGGCATCCCAAGTACAAGACGGAGCTGTGCCGCACCTTCCACACCATCGGCTTCTGCCCCTACGGGCCGCGCTGCCACTTCATCCACAATGCTGACGAGCGGCGGCCCGCGCCGTCGGGGGGCGCCTCCGGGGACCTGCGCGCCTTTAGCGCGCGGGACGCGCTGCACCTGGGCTTCCCCCGGGAGCCGCGGCCCAAGCTGCATCACAGCCTCAGCTTCTCGGGCTTCCCGTCGGGCCACCACCAGCCCCCGGGGGGCCTCGAGTCGCCACTGCTGCTCGACAGCCCCACGTCGCGCACGCCGCCGCCGCCGCCCTCTTGCTCTTCGGCCTCGTCCTGTTCCTCGTCCGCTTCGTCCTGCTCGTCGGCCTCCGCGGCCTCTACGCCCTCGGGCGCCCCGACGTGCTGTGCGTCGGCAGCGGCTGCGGCCGCCGCGGCGCTGCTCTACGGCACCGGGGGCGCCGAGGACCTGCTGGCGCCGGGCGCCCCGTGCGCGGCCTGCTCGTCGGCCTCGTGCGCCAACAACGCCTTTGCGTTCGGCCCGGAGCTGAGCAGCCTCATCACTCCGCTCGCCATCCAGACCCACAACTTCGCCGCCGTGGCCGCCGCGTACTATCGCAGCCAGCAGCAGCAGCAGCAGCAGGGCCTGGTGCCCCCCGCGCAGCCCCCGGCGCCGCCCAGCGCGCCCCTCCCTGCCAGTGCCGCCGCGCCGCCCTCGCCGCCCTTCAGCTTCCAGCTGCCGCGCCGCCTGTCCGAGTCGCCAGTGTTCGACGCGCCTCCTAGCCCCCCGGACTCGCTGTCGGACCGCGACAGCTACTTGAGCGGCTCCCTGAGCTCGGGCAGCCTTAGCGGCTCCGAGTCCCCCAGCCTCGACCCCGGCCGCCGCCTGCCCATCTTCAGCCGCCTGTCCATCTCCGACGATTGAGGCAAGAGGGCGCCAGCGAGGAGGAGGAAGGGAAGGCCATTCTGGGGGGTGTTGGAGGGCGCCCCTGCCATCTGGAGCCCTGGAAGGGCCTGGGAGTTGGGGGGGTGACTGGCCACGAGCAAATTGCGGGCCGCACCGAGCACTTGGACTCGAACTTGTGTGCCGGGAGGGGCCCCCACCCCTCCCCTTTCGGTTTCCTCTTTTTGTTTTTTTTTATTATTATTATTTTTATTATTAACGAAGTTTCATTCTTGTTGAGCAAAAAAAGCCAGCGAACTTTTGTATTGATGAACAAAATACTCACAACAGGGCAGTTGTGATGCGAACAGAACAAAAAAACCAAACACTTAAAACTTTTTTAGGTCTCCTAGGAGTTTGGGACTTTAGGGGAAAAAAAAATCAACCCAGCACCAGCAGCTACCAACCACCATTCCATATCTTCACTTGAAAAGCATTAGTTACAGTCCAGATGTGGGAACTCTTATCTTGAGAGAAGTTCCTAATTGTCGTTTGTCTCAGACCAGTGTAAACAAACCAGCCAGCCACCACCTTGCTAAACCTCTAAGCTTCTGGAATCCAGTATTGTACCAGGAATATGCCTTGATTCTAGTCCTCGGCTCCATAGGTTTTTGTTTGTTTGACACAAAGTTCTTTATGTCTGGGGGGGGGTGGGAAACACCTGCATTCCAAAGTTTCCTACTGGTTACTGGTTTCATTGCCACCACTTAGTGGATGTTTAATTTTAGAACCATTTTGTCTGCTCTTTCTGGAAGCCTTGGGCAGAGCTTAGTTCGTAATCGTTGGGGGAATAACTGCTGAATTTTTAGCTGTTTTGAGTTGATTCGCACCACTGCACCAACAACTCAATATGAAAAAACTATTTAACTTATTTATTATCTTGTGAAAAGTATACATTGAAATTTTTTGTTCATACTGTATTTATCAAGTATGATGAAAAGCAATAGATATATATTCTTTTATTATGTTAAATTATGATTGCCATTATTAATCGGCAAAATGTGGAGTGTATGTTCTTTTCACAGTAATATATGCCTTTTGTAACTTCACTTGGTTATTTTATTGTAAATGAGTAAAAAAAATCTTAATTTAAGAGATTGTATGTAATATTTATTTCATTAATTTCTTTCCTTGTTTACGTAAATTTTTGAAAGATTGCATGATTTCTTTACAGAAATCTATCCTGATGCTGTGGAAGTAGTTTGAAGAATATCTTAATGAGTTTTCTTAGAATGTATAATGGTTGTAGCCCATCCAACTTAAAGAAAGAGTTTTGACCACATACTTTGCAATCAGGCCTAAATGTGGCATGCTTTTCTCATTCCAACTTTTTAAATTAGCAAAAAAGTTTTGTGTTTATTCCACCAGTTCTACTGTGACATACTCTGCGTATAAAGACATGTAGCAATAATGGGGTGGGGGGTTAGTCTCACAGTGCCTTTGGAAGGGCCAGAACTTGCCTTAAATCTTCCTCAACCAAATAAGTATTTTTCTATTAGTGCTTGAGAGAATTTGAATGTAGGATGGGTTCAACTGCACAAAAGGAAGATATTTACCACTTTTTTATATAGATCTAAAGTGAAGAGGCCACCTCTTAGTGCTAAAAATGATACGTAGTACATGAATATGCCTTGTTTCATTACAGAAAATTCCAAAACTTGTACTATTTTTTTTTTTTTTTTTTTGCGTGTGTAGAAAGGCAGGAGTGCTTTCCTGGCCGGCGGATGAATGAGCAGTCGCTCAGTCCGTTTGTCCGTAGGTACAGTTGAAGCGCTGCGTGTATGTACTCTGAACTACTTTGACAAGTAGGTTTTTGAATGTAACAAGATAAGTCAACTTGAGTTGTAATATATTTTGGGGAATCAGTTCACTACAAATTGTGACTGTAAACATTGTACTGTAAATGTTTTGTAGTTTTCCCCCAATAAAATTTTTGGGAAAAAAAGGTATTAATGTGTAAGATAGCACGTTTTTTTCTTTTTTTCTAACTGTAACGTCAAGTGTTCACTTCACCACCGCCTTGTCAGGCATTGCCCAAGCCTTGGAGGGTTTGGGGGGCTAAGATTTTGGGAGCTGGCACAGTCAGGGTTCATAAGGGCCTGCCCCTATGTATTTTATAGCGAGTTCTTTAGCTGAAAGAAAATAATTATTTGGACTGTCAAGGGCATTAGCTGTTCCCCTTGGTAGTAAGATGCTCCCCTGTGTTGGCTGGTGGCAGGCCCTGGCTGAAGGCCTGAAGGGGTGTGGCCCGCCTGTGAGTCACCAAGTGGGTCACATGTCTTGCGGTGGCAGCTGAAGGTCCGATTTTTTTTTATTTATTTTTTTTTTTTTTTATGGGACGCCCAGGGAACGGAACGGCTAGGGCTACGGTGGGAAAGGCAGGAGAGGGTACGGCCAGCCCCAGGCCTAAAGGCCCCTAGAGTGCTCCACTGCAGACAGGCGGCGATGGGGTTAGGCCCAGCCTTTCTCTGGCTGGAGAAGCAAAAGAGTTTCGCCTGGACTTTGGGAAGCCTGGTTGTCCTTGTCCGGAGAGGAAGGAAAGGGGAGGAAGATATAACAGGTCAAACTTCTATCTGGGTAGTGTTTGTTTATGCGGACAGCTTCCTCTGGGAGTGAGCACACACGTTATTTATGCAAAAGGACTAGTGTCTGCTTCAGGCAACTGCAAGTGGCCAGAAAGCAAATGCAACCCAGGCCTCTAAAAAAAGGAAGAAAAAAAGCAACGGCACCAATTTGCTGATTCGCACACAATTGAACAAAACTTTGGTACGGTTTTTTGGTGTTTGTGTTTTTTTCCTACCATCACTTTCAAGACTTCAAAATCAGGTTCATAAATCAATTCATGTTTTTCCCTTCTCCATCCTCCCCGCCTACCCACCCCCCGTTCAGACACTTTTTTCCAAAGTAGGTAAAAGATTTAGCAATAGTTTGTTTTCTTATCTACAACAGCTGGGCCCTATCAACCACTGCTTGCACCCCTCGCCGGGTCTCCTGCGTCTCCCAGCTGAGCCGGCTGGTGGGGTGGGGGGATGGCCTGGAGCCCGCCGGGCCTCGGGCAGCTGTTTCACGTTAGCGATGATTGCGCTGGTGTTAACTGGAGCGTTTTGGTGCTTGGCTGCCAAAGGGGATGGGGAACAGTTTCAAAGTTCTCCCAGATGCCGGGCCCCTGGCTAAGGGCCTCGGCCGTGGGGGAGGGGAAGCCCGGAGCCCAGGAGGCCTCAACGGGCAGGACCCTGCGGGCTCCCCGGCCTCTCCACCATAAAGAATGTGCAGTGGGGAGGAAAAGTCTGAAATGCGGTGCTATTTAGGCCAAGCTGCATTTCAAAGACCTTGTTTCCACCTCATTCCAAAACTTCTTTTTCTAAACAAGTACTTTTGATCGCCTGGAATGTCAGACTTGTTGGGGTAAGCCACATTCATTTTTAAAAATTGGTTTGTTTGAAAGCCCAACTGCTAGGATCTGATGTTTTGTGTTTGAGACCCAGTGGAGCATGGCGAGCTGGGGGGGGGGCGGGAATCATTCAGAAATTTCCTCTTGCCGCAGATCAATGGAGGGTATATAGGTCATTGTCTTTCTGCAGCGGCCGGAATGAACAGCAAACAAAACTCTCTGCTGTTGCACGATCACCCTTAGGAAAGTCTTGTAAATTTAGGGGACGAGAAGTAAAAATTGCAAGTAGAGACAAGCTGGGATTCCTGTCACGGGCTGGGGAGCGGAACTGAAGCTCCCTGGGTCCAAGACTGTGTTACACGCAAGATAAAATTCTTTTGCAGCCAGTTGTGAAAATGAGCCCGGGAAGGGAGGGAGTTGAGAATGTCTTTTTTAAGAATTTATTTATTTATTTGAGAGAGAGTAAGCAAGAGAGAGAGCACAAGGGCGGGGGGGGGCGAGGGGCGGAGGGAGAAGGAGAAGCAGACTTCCCGCTGAGCAGGGAGCCCAACATGGGGCTCAACCCAAGACCCTGGGATCATGACCCAAGCCGAAGGCAGACGCTTAGCCGACTGAGCCACCCAGGCGCCCTGAGAATGTCTTAATAGTGGGGGCACCTGGGTGGCTCGGTCCGTTAAGTGTCTGCCTTCAGCTCAAGTCATGATCCCGGAGTTCTGCATCGGGGCTCCCTGCACAGCGGGGAGTCTGCTTCTCCCTCTACCCTTCCCCCCTGCTCGTGATCTCTCTCTGTCTCAGTCTCTCTCTCTCAAATAAATAAATAAATTCTTAAAAAAAAAGGCATGTCTTAATAGTGGCATTGCCACTGGCTGTTTGAAAACGAGGATATTTTTTTAAGCAGCCCAATTAGCATGTGCCACCTTCTAGATTATTTCAGAGAAGAGATGCGTACATGGATGCATTTGCCGCCCCTCACTCTGTCTGAATCTACCGCTGAGTAAATAAAAGGGAAAAACAACAACAACAACACACACACACAAAACGGCGATGGGGTTTGTCAGCCCTGCAAGCGGCTCAGGAGCCCAGATGGAAGGGCCAGGCCTGGGAGGACACAGAGAAAGGATAGACAGGCACAGCTCGAGGGCCCAGGTCTGGCCCAGCAAGAGGATGCTGAGTATTAAAGTTGCCTTGGGGTCTGAGAACCCCCACCCCGCCACCAGGCTGGACTTGTTCGAGGAGGAAACCCTAGAGAGCATTTGAACTGGGAGGGAACCACCCCCAGGCACTTGCTGTCCCCGTTTTGCTGATGGTGACAAGAGCAAAGGGGAGGTGACTCTAGCCAAGTCCATTTGAAAGCAGCAGTTGGGTCTCTGTGCTTTCCATGGCGTGGTGACTTGGGGCAGCCGAGGGGGTCCCTGGAGGCTGAGCCACGGCCAGGCTCCCCTTCCGTCAGAGGACCAAGCCACCTCCATTGTCTTTACCCCATTCCATTGTGTTGGGGTTTGTCACGCACACTGGAGGTTGCGCAGACCCGTGGCCACCCAGGGCAGTGCCGGTTCCCGGGGCCAGCAAGGCCCAGGAGGAGCCCTGCCCGCAGGACGTGGGTGAGGGGCCCCGCAGCAGGAAGCCCGCAGCCCCTCCAGGGCCCGCCCCCCTGCCTAGGTGGGTTCTCCAACCTCCCCTGACAATCACTAAGCCTGGACAGCCTATGAGTGTGTCTGTGTCTAAGGGGGTGTCTGTGTGGAGAGAGGTCTGTGGACGTGTGTGTGCGTGTATCTGTGTGCTTGCCTGGCTAGCTGGGTGTACACATGTTCAAGGGCATCATTCTGTATGCAGGTGTTGGGGGTCTGTGTCTGCCTTTGCCGTTGGGGAGTACTGGCGTGTGGGGTGTTGATACGTGTGTGGGGAAGTGTGTGTCCGTAGAGTCTGAGAGTGTGGGTGTCAGTGTGGGTATGGGTTTGGGTATGTTTGTTGCTGTGTGTGGGGGGGGTGCATTCAAGGGTCTGTGTGTGGGTAGGGGTCTGGGTTTGGTGTCTGTTGTGTGTGTGTCTGTGTGTGTGTAGGTATGTGTGGGTGTGTCTGATGTGTGTGTGTAGGTGTGTGTGTGTGGTTATGTCTGGTGTGTGTGTAGGTGTGTGTATGTGGTTGTGTCTGGTTGTGTGTGTGTAGGTGTGTGTGTGGTTGTGTCTGGTGTGTGTAGGTGTGTGTGTGGTTGTGTCTGGTTGTGTGTGTGTAGGTGTGTGTGTGGTTGTGTCTGGTTGTGTGTGTAGGTGTGTGTGTGGTTGTGTCTGGTTGTGTGTGTGTAGGTGTGTGGATGTGTGGTTGTGTCTGGTTGTGTGTGTGTAGGGATGTGTGGATGTGTCTGGTTGTGTGTGTGTAGGTGTGTGTGTGTGGTTGTGTCTGGTTGTGTGTGTGTAGGTGTGTGGATGTGTGGTTGTGTCTGGTTGTGTGTGTGTAGGGATGTGTGGGTGTGTCTGGTTGTGTGTGTGTAGGGATGTGTGGGTGTGTCTGGTGTGTGTGTGTAGGTGTGTGTGTGTGGTTGTGTCTGGTTGTGTGTGTGTAGGTGTGTGTGTGGTTGTGTCTGGTTGTGTGTGTGTAGGTGTGTGTGGATGTGTCTGGTGTGTGTGTAGGGGTGTGTGTGTGGATGTGTCTGGTTGTGTGTGTGTAGGTGTGTGTGTGTGGATGTGTCTGGTTGTGTGTGTGTAGGTGTGTGTGTGTAGGTGTGTGTGTGTGTGGATGTGTCTGGTTGTGTGTGTGTAGGTGTGTGTGTATGTGTCTGGTTGTGTGTGTGTAGGTGTGTGTGTAGGTGTGTGTGTGTGTGGATGTGTCTGGTTGTGTGTGTAGGTGTGTGTGTGTATGTGTCTGGTTGTGTGTGTAGGGATGTGTGGGTGTGTCTGGTGTGGGTGTTGGTGTAGGTGTGGGGGGGATGTGGTTGTGTCTGTGTGGGTGTGTCTTGTGTGTGTGTAGGGATGTGTGAGTGTGTCTGTTGCTGTGGGTGGGTATATCTGTGTAGCTATTGCTGTGTGGGTGGGTGTGTGGCTCTGTGGGGTGTGAGGAAGGTTCCGTGGGTGTCGCTATATGTTTGGGTCTGTATGTGTCTGTGTGGGGTGAGGGTGTTAACAACACCAACAGAGGAAAAGCAGCCCTTTTTAGCAGGCCTCTTTCAAGTTAAAAACTGCTTTCAAAACCCGGAAATGGTGGCCAGGCTGTCATCTGTTTCCTGTAGGGCGGTGGGCAGAACAGGGCTGAGTGGGAGGGTGGCAGACAGGCCTTGAGGCCTGCAGGGACCCCAGACCCACCTTACTGCTGAGCACACCTGCCAAGGACAGGCCGCCTGAGCCTGACAGCAGGGACGTATTTAGAAACAATTCATTCTCTGGTTGGAGGGGGAGGGGACCCCTTTATTTTCATCGGTACAGAAATAGCTCTCATCAGATAGGAGTTCTTGAGCCCTCTGGGGTGAGAGGCAGCTCTGAAATAGAAGGAAAGATATTAAGGATTTTAGACAAGAAAACTCCTGAGCTCGCTGAAACTGAGTTTAAAATATTTCTCTAAAAATAAGCTTTGTTTTCCTTGCGGATTCCTCTGGCAATCGGGCCCTCGTGTCAGGGTGCTTAGCTGGCCTGCAAAGCCAGGCAGAATTTTTAAAAAAGCAAGTGTTTCCCAGCCGTGGCCTTGGAAATTTCTGTTTTCCATTTATTAAACTCCTAGTTTCCAGCTAATTAAAATTATTTTCAAATAAAACTCCATAGCCCAGCAATAATTTGATGAAACACAGAATTCCCAGTGACCCCTCTGCCAGAGGCCAGGCTGGGCTGTGGGCTGGCCTGGGACCCCTCCCCTGGGCCCTGGGCCAGTTTTATGGGGAGGGGGACCCTTCGAAATGCAGGTCCAGGGCCTTATGTTGCCAAATCCCAGCACCCTTACGGTGGGTGACAGGTGAGGGGCTGCTCGCGAGGCTGCCTCTGAGCCCTGCACCACTTGGGAAGGGGTTGCGGGGTCCCCGGGAAGCTGCTGTTTGTCAGCCTGCACCACGGAGCACAGGAGGGGCAAGCTGTCGGGCGGCGGGGGGGGCCTGGACTAATGTACGTGTCAGGTGAGCCCATGCTACCTGGTGGCCTCTTCCTGGCCCAGCCGCTCAGGGAGCTTCGGGTCCGGTCAGGCCAGTGTGCTGGGACTTATTGGGCACCCACAGGATGCCCAGACTCCCGGGACAGCGTGTCATGAAGCAGAGAGCCGAGACGCTGCCCGACGGGAGGCTCCTGTCACCAAGTGCCAGACCTCCTGTGATTCAGACTTGCAGGCAGGTCTGTCCCCTCCCTGCCCTGAGATCCAGGCCAAACATCAAAGGGATGGGGCGCTGGGGCTGCTGGCTGGGACCCTTCAACCATCCCACAGACAGTTCTTGATGGTCTAGTAAATGCCTGCACTGGGGGAACAGAGGCAGTCTGACCGATGTCATCCCTGCCTTTGTGGGGCAAACCCATGTTCAAGGTTCCTTCATGATGTGGCGTGAATCGGCTTCCAGTCCTTTGCAGAGCAGGGTAATATTCCATTATATGGACACACCACGTTTTGTCTCTCCGCCCATCAGCTGATAGACATTTGAGTTGTTCCAGCTTCTTGGCTTTTGTTGAATGACGCTGCTACAGTCACCCGTGTACAAGTTCGTGTGTGTGTGAACATGTCGTAGTTTCTTTGGGTTACATACGCAGAAGTAGAGCTGCCACGTCATACAGTAAGTCCGTGTTTAACTTTCTGAGAAACTGTCTTACTATCTTCCAAAGTGATACGTTGGTTTTCAGAACTGTTTTATTTTTTTTTAAGATTTTAATTTTTTTTTTAAGATTCATATTTATTTGCAAGAGAGCACGCAAGTACAAGCAGGGGTGGGGGAGTGGGGGGACAGAGGGAGAAGCAGACTCCCCGCTGAGCAGGGAGCCCAATGTGGGCTCAGGACCCCGAGATCACAACCTGAGCCAAAGGCAGACACTTAACCGACCGAGCCACCCAGGTGCCCCCAGAACTGTTTTATGAATGTTAGTTTCCTCCTCTCGACCTCATGCAGGCTTCATGATGTCCACATAAAAAAAACTTTGACACTTGTTTGCAACAGCCAAAAAGTGGAAACAACCCAAATGTCCAGCAACGATGAATAAATCAACAAAATATGGCCTATCCTTGAAATAGAATAGTATTTAGTCATAGAAAGGAATAAAGGACTGACACATGGATGTACCTTAAAAACATAATGTTAAGTGAAAGGAGCCAGATAGAAAAGGCCATATGTTGTATGATTCTACTTACAAGAAATGTGCAGAATGGGCAAATCCATAGAGACAGAAAGTAGACTGGCAGTGGCCAGGAGCTAGGGGACCAACCAATGGGGAATGACTGCTGATAGATGTGTTTCTTTTGGGGTTGATGGAGATATTCTGGAATTAGATAATGATGGTGGTTGCACAGCCTCATGAACATTCTAAAATTTGTACATTTGTATACTCTAAACTGGTGAGTTTTATTGTGTGTGAATGATATCTTTCCTTTTAGAAGATGTATATTCACACGCTGAAACCCAGGCTGCAAAAAGAAAGGACAGGGAGAAAGCCTCTATCAGGGAAACCAACCTCACTTAGGGTGCAGGAAGCCACAAATGTAAGAACAGCAAAGGGTAAGTAACACTTAATAAGGTAAAGGGCCAGTGAAAGAGTTTCCAAGTAAAAGGAGCTAGTGCAAAGGCCCTGTGGTTAGAGGGAGCATGGTGCAGAGAGGGAAGGAAAAAAGGAGATGGTGCCAAGGGGTAGAGAACAGAGCAAGCTAGTGCAGGGTAGGGCTGGGGCAGTGGGCTCAGCCCTCAGAAGGTCTCACCTGCCTTCTGCTTCCCACCAATTCCTCTATTAGAACATCACATTTTTGGTTCAGTGATTTCTGCACTCTTGTTTTCTCATATTATCCTGATGCTACTTCACAATGCCTGCATCAGTCACCTCACTTCGTCTCATCACAGGGGCATATTATCATCTTACAAAACAACAAGGCTGAGTACAATATAGGAAGATATTTTGAGAGACCACATTCATGTAACTTTTATTACAGTATAGTGTTATAATCGTTCTATTTTATTATTAGTTATTGCTCATCTCTTTCTGTGCCTAATTCATAAGTGAAACTTTATCATAGGTATGTGTGTGTAGGAAAAAACATAGTCTATGTGGGGTTCGGTTTCAGGCATCCCCTGGGGGTCTTGGAACGTATCCCCTACAATACGGGGGGACCACTCTGCTACCATTGTGCTTTGGCACCTTCTGCTTTCCCTCCCCCCCAGCTCATGCCCACAGGTCTCCTGGGAGGAATGCCTTAAAGATTCTAATGTTTATGGAGCTTCTGTAATATACTAAAGCTTTTCATGTGTTAAGACAGTCCTTTATACCTACCCAAGACTCGTACTGTTACTATCCCCATCTCAAAGATGAGAAAACTGAGCTCAGAGTAGTCATCATATGCCTGAAACTGGAAAGGCTGGAGCAGGATTCTAAGGAATCTGAACTCTTGCTCCTTCAAATTGCCTGGGGCTACTTCTCTGACTCCTCTCTACCTGCCTTTTCTCACACTGTCTATAAACCCGCATTTCCAAGAAGACTTCCAGGGTTCCCTTCCTAGGTAGACTGTATCCTTCCTCATCTGTGCTTTTGAAACACAATTAGTTCAAGTCACTCTTCAGCTCAAAATCCTCACTCAGAATAAAACTCTCAACGAGGCCTACAAGGTCCTCTATTATCTGTCCCTCTCCACCAGCTCCCTCCCTGACCCGTTTACTTTGTGGCCTTAACTCTACCTTCCCCTCATCCTGTACCAACCACACAGGCCTCCTTGCTGGTCCTCAGTCAGGCTGCGCCTGCTCTCTGCCTCACGGCCTTTGCACTTGCTATTTCTCCCATGATCCTCCACACGACCCATTTCCTTCAGTTTTCTGCCGTCACCTTTTCAGGGGGCCTTCCAGACCACCTTCTCTAAAACAACTGCCCCAACTGGCATTCCTTCCCTCTCATCCGGTTTTATGTTTTCCCTAACATATGTCATCCTTTGACATATTTTAAATGCCTTTGTTTATGAACATACTGTCCTTCCTTCTTAGACTCCAAGCTTCATGAGAGCAGGCACTGTCCCTAGAGCAGGGGAAGCCATTGAAGGATTCTAAGCTGAGGAGTAAGAAAAACCACACTTACATTTTTTTTAAGTTCATTTATTTATAATCTTTACACCAAACGTGGGGCGTAAGCTCACAACCCCGAAATCAAGAGTTGCATGTTCTGCCAATTGAGCCAGGCTGGCGCCCAACCACATTTACATTTTTAAAGGATTTCAGTTGTGTAGAGAGTAGACTGGGGGGAAAAAGTATTCCTTATAAAAACAATTGTAATGCTAAAAAAGGTTGAAAACCTCATGACATAGTGTATCCCTTTCGTTCCACAGATGAGAAAACTAAGGCTTAGAGAGGGTGGTGGGGGGAACCCCACTGGAGACTTTCCAATTTCTGGTTTTCTACAAGAATCCTGGAAAAAGAGACCACCCAGGACACTGTCCTCCCCAGGTATGATCTGTACCAGCAGGGCTGTTGGTAAAAATGTAAATATCAACTCTCACCGAAGCAGGCCTAAATCCCTCCGAGCTGAGAGGCTGGGAGCAGCTGGTTTCTGGATGTTCTGTCCCTGCAGCGTCTCAGGGAGGGCCTGGAGGGTCCACGGGGTGGCCATGGCCAGGAGCTTACAAAGCACATCCCTGTGAGACCAGAGCTGCCGCAGAGGCTGGGGCAAGGGAGGGCTCCAGGCAGGAGTCACCACCACAGTGCGAGGGGCCTGGTCACACAGGGTTACAAGCAGAGGTTCCCATAGACCTTCATTCAAACCTCATCCCACTGCCACTCCCTCCCCGTGTCACCCTGAGCAGACCTCTGAGCCTCGGTCTCATCTATGAAACAGGGATGATGGTGCGGTTCCCGCAGTGCAAAGCCCCCCTGAGGGTCAAATAGGATGCCATGTGGGAAGTATCTAGGAGAGGGCCTAGTTCAAGGCCCCCCCAATGACTCTGCAGCCGAGCAGAGTGGTCAGCAGCCGGGGCTGCCGGGTTCAAAGCCGAGCTTTGCTGCTGCCAGCTCCAAGACCACGAGCCAGCCGCTAACGCTCTCTGCGCCTTGATGTCCTTATCTAGAAAATAGTGGGCCTGTTTCCTAGGGCGCTTGCGAAGCTTTAGTGAGTCAACTCATGTAGTGAGACGAGAACCTGGCACTCCAGAAATGCGACATGGGAGGGGGGTGGGGGGGGCAAGATGGGGAAGGGCAGTGGGAGGTGCAGACTTCCAGTTACGGAAGGAAGAAGTCACTGTATAAAAGGGAATATAGTCAACGGTACTGTAACAGTGTTTTGTGGGGACACACAGTAGCTACACTTGTGAGCAGAGAATGGCATACAGAGATCACTGTGTTGTACACCTGAAACTAATGTAACATTGTGTGTCAGCTAGACTTCTAAACACAAATGAATACATACTTAGTCTATACATACACACATACATAAATGCAACGTAACAATTTGTTACTGAAGCTCTTGGGTTTTTTCACACTTAAACAATAGGCACCAAATCTGGGGGGGGGTTTCAGAAAGGCCCCCTAGTCTGCCTCTACCAAACCCCCCCAACCGCAAGAGCCTTAAGATAAGAGAGGCAACTGCCTTTCTTCAGAAATTCTAGATACCTCTGCCCTGTCCAAAATGGCAGGCACGAGCCGCATGTGACGACTTCAGTTTCATTTCCATTAATCAAAATTTAAAACTCACTTCCTCAGTCGACTAGCCACCTTTCAAGTGCCCAGCAGCCACAGGCGCCGAACGGCATCGGCGTCCTTTAGGAGAGGCTCTGGGCGATGAGCGGTGGGGAGGAGCGGGGGTCCCGCTCCGCGCTGTCCAGGCGAGCGGACGAGCCTGCAAGACAGGCCGAGCCCCCTCGGACAGTGGCGGGGTTCCCTCCCATTTGACAGATGAGGAAAATGCCGCTGGGGGAAACGAAGACCCTCGCTCAAGGTCTGCCAGCTCGTGAATGGTGGGGCCATGATGCCCCCCACCCCTCCCCCACGGGTGCCCCAGCGCTCCAGAAGGGGGACACCAGGTTCTGGCATCTGGAAGTGTCCCTCCTCTCCTTCCTCCCACTCAGCAAAGCTGACTGCTCTGTAAGGTCTTTGTGTGAGGAACTCCAGAGATTTGATTGTGAGACTACCTGTAAGTATTTACACACAGTTCATGTCCTGTGTCTGTTCACAGAACCTCCTGTCCACGGCCCATCTCCACGAGGGTGCCAGCACCTTCTCTCAGGGGTGGCATGGTACTCCCCAGCACGAGGGCCCGCACAATGGCCGCCAAGCTTCCGCGCTGCACAGTTCTGGGGCCGATGCAGCACACACATCGTTCTCTCCAGACCCTTGCGTGAGCATTTCCATCCGATGATCCCCGAAGGGCCGCACAGCTGAGTTGCGGGGCAGCTCATGCGTTTCCGTGGAGGGAAAGGTGCGTTGACACCTGCCATCCTGGGAGCCCTCCGCACACGCACTGAGCACCTCCCAGCCCGCCGTGCCTCGGAGGCCCTTTCCCCCCATTTGCTCCCTGGATGCAGGTCTGAATTTCTGGAGTCTGCCTAACAGAGGCTGCCACCTGGGGCCTGGTCTTTTTCTGTCTCCCCATCCTGTTCTCTGATCCCGCTGTGGCCCAGCCCCATCTCCACACACCTCCAGGCTCTTAGACGGTAGCCTGTGGCCGTCCACCTCCCAGCTGGTGACAAACACTGAGGCTGTGCCCCGGGGGCCCTGGAGCACGACTGGCTCAGTCCCACTGGGACTTGGGGGCCAGGAGGCAGGGAAACTCTCCCACTGAAACTGTGGACATGGGTGGGGGTAGCAGAAAGTGCCCTGAGTCCGCGGTCTTGCCAGCTGCAGGCGTGAGACTGTGCAGGTGTATCTCGTCGAGAGCGTGTGGGTGAGTGTGCGCGCCGGATCCCGTGCCAGGGTGCGTGTGTGTTCTAGGGGCGGTTGTGTGAGGCGTTATGTAATGGAGGCACTCCCTGGGGCCAACAAACCGCAGTGGTGTAACCGCCGGCCGGCCAGGCCACCAGAAGGAAAGCAGGGAAAATGTAAACACCATTCTGGGCCTTTCCCTTGCCTGCCACAAACAGGCCTTGGACAGAGCGGCTCTTCCGGTCCTCCATTCCTGCTGCCTTAACCCCGTGGGCTGGCCTGGGAGGGGGTGATAATGGAGGCCGAGGGGTCAAAGAACTCTCCAGAAGGGAACATCCAAGGCTCTTGATCCCAGCCAGGGGGCAGGCCAGAGAGGAGAGCCCACTGAGGTCTTCCTGGGCTTCTCCTGGGTCTGCCACAGGCCATGCATCCCCGACAAATGGGGCATGCTGCCTCCCTCACCCCCAGAGTTGCTTTCTCTTCAAAGGCTTTGGAGGCTCGCTGTGTCCCAGAGGCCTCTCCCCGGCCTCCGCAGTGAGCCAGTGCAGACTCACCACTCACGTGCCCACACGCGTGGGGTGGCCTCCGAGCTGGCCGTCTCTGCCCCTCTGTCTCTCAGGTATACACAAAGGTACGTCTCTCCCCGCCTTCAACACCTCATCCCAGGCCAGACGCCTGCCTTCCCGCGGGCTCCCAGCAGCTCAGTCCTTCCGCACCACACCGAGGCTCCCTCTTCCAGGAAGCCTCCCCTGCCCGCTCCCGGCCACAGTCCCCCCTTCCTGCTCCGAGCTCCTGAGGCGCCTCTGGATGCACAGCCTGACATCCAGCCATACACAATCGCCCCCTCGTTCTCCAGTTGTTCGCGTTAATCGTAACGGCCACAATTTGTGCAGCACGCTGTCTGCCAGACCCGCTCCCTGAAGGTGCCCTTGGTAGGACGATGTCACCCTCACGCCAACCCTAGAAAGTAGCATCTTACCACCGTCACGTGGCTGGAACCCAAGCAGAGAGAGGTTACGTGAATTACCCACAGTTCTATCCACGGCTACGAGTGTCTTGACGGCAGAGCCCACATTCACAACATCCCGTGGCTAAGCCTCATCTCCCCACACCTCCGAGCTCCTGGAAGGTGGGAACCTGTTCTGCCTCCCACCTCCCCCAGCAGGGAACCAGCTGGGCACCCACAAGACGCTCAAATAAAGGCCATGGCTTTCCTCAACGGCTGCCATGTCATCGGTGCCTTTTAACTGCTTGCTGACTCAGTAACTGGCTGAACAGCCTGGAACGGAATCTTTTGCTCAGAACTATGGAGCCTGATATGTTCAGAGCAGGGTTTTCCTGGAATCACACAACCCTATGACCTTAGACAACACGTGAACCCCTCTGAGACTCACTTTTCTCATCTGAAGAATGGGAATGGCTGTCGTGCCTCCGTGCAAGGTCACAGAGAGGATTACGTGCGGTGCTGTCACATGTGCAAAACTGTACGTGTGGAGGACCTGGTTCCCTGATGGCACACGTTTAGCAGTTGGCAGATGCCAGCTGCCGCCACTGTTCTCCCTTTCAGTGGGATTGCAGGGGCAAGCCCCGTCCCCCAGGTACAGGTGAGGAATTGATGCTCAGAAAAACAGCTTTCCTGAGATCTTGCAGGGTCTGGCTTGCAACTGCAAATCACTGATTCCTGGCCCAGACTCTTAAAGCGACAGCCCAGCATTTTTCATCCAGGTCCACATGGGGAGAGGTGGTTAGGTCAGTTGAAGGAGGTTATCTTTCTAGACTTTAAAGAAGTTTCTGACCAGCTCACGGGCAGTGTCCCCTAAGGAAAATGGGCATTCTCATTTTTCCACCCCAATGAGGGAAGAGGTTAACCAAGGAGGGCTTCCAGGAAGAGGTGGACATCAGAACAACTCTAACCCTTAAGGAGGAAGACAGCAGGGCACAGGCTGCAATTACTTGGAGGTAGTTTTGCCCTGGGCCTCCATAGGCCCCATCTGTGCTGAGTTTTTCTCTGGTGGCAGAGAAGGAGTCACAGGCCTGGCTCTCACTGGCTGAGGGGCCACCAGAATGGGTCATTCCTCCCATCCTGACTCAGTTGAGCTTCAGACCCTTTGGAAAATGTGGCCCGGAGTCGTGGCAGGAGCAGGTATGGATAGTCCCAGTAAGTCTTGGGAGGCTGGGGCTCCCGATACCTACCGACTTTGCCCAAGGGCAGGAGATAAGGCCTATATCTTCATCTTTTGACCATCAGGGCCTTTTGCTCCAAGATGAACCCAGCCAGGTCTGTGGCAGGAGAGCACACGGTTGAAGGAGGTATCATAACCTGGGCGAGCTGGTCAGCTCCAGGAAAGCCAGCCTGACTCAGAGACCCTACAGCCAAGGCTCGCCCTGTGGGCCTCTAGTGGGCTGGGAGGTTCAGGGTCCTCTCGACCTTGCGGTCCTTCCCTGAGAACCCTTTGGAGAAGTTGTCACCAAGCAGGCTGTGTGTCCTTGTGAATGCACAGGAGGGAGGGGAGGGAGAAAATTCTCTTCACTAAGGTAGTAACCCACACCAGAGGGTCAGGTGAGTAAAAACCAGAAAGCTAGAAAGCAAAGATGACTCAGGAAACAGCGATGATACTGGCCAAAGTGAAAGACAGGGCAGGGCGGCAGGAAGGAAGGGGGAGCCCAGGCTAGAGGGAGAGGTAGCCTACGGCTGGCCCCATGGTCACCCCCGGCCCCCCGCCCCCCAGAGGAAGCCTCCTGCCCACTCACCCTGGCCCTCGAGGGCCCCAGAGCCCAGGATCACATGCCCTGCTTCCCTCTGCTCCCCTAGCCAGCTGGGCCCATGCAGTCACCCACCCTTGGGGGGAAGGATGTCCATGGCCCAGCAGCAAAATTGTCTGTCGTACGAGGATTAAATGCATAAAATATACCACAGCTGGCACACAATGACACTAAATAATGTCAGGGCCTCCTCTCGGCCCTCTATGGGCACTGTCCCTGCGAGCCTTCCTGTGGTCACTCCTTCTAGCAACTTGGAGCTCACAGAGCCCCTGGCACGGGGGCTCTATGGAGAAGGAGGGATGCAGAGGGACTTGAGAGCCCCTTGCCCTGCCCTGGGATGGAGGTGGGTGACCTCACCCCCTTGTCCAGTTTAGAGGGTCCCTCTGTCTCCCTTGGCTTCTATTCACCTCCTGCTGCTTCTCCTCCCGGCTTCCTCTGGCTCTCCAGCCCCCAGACACTCCAACATGGTCATGCTCTCACGAAGCCTTCACTGTTCACCTGCTATTCCTGAGCGTAGCCTCTGGAGCCAGACTGGTGCGTGCCAGCCCAATTTTCCCTCTTACCAGCCATGTGACCTCAATCCCCCTGTGCCTCTGTTTCCTCATCCATTATTCTCCTGTCCCCTGGAGGTCCCAGGGGGAAATTTTGTCTCATCAAATAACATCCATATTCCGGGAGAGCTTATAAGAAGCCCATTCTTCAGACCATACCACCTTAAAAAAATCTCCACCTTCACTTTAAGAGAGGGTCACTCCATGTTAAAGAGCCAAAAATTGAGGTTCAGAGAAAGCGCATGCCTTGCCCAGGGCCACCCGGCCTCCCGGCCTCCAGGAGCTTCTCTGCCTGCAGTGGGTTCATTGCAACTCTGATTTCTGAGTTCTGAGATGGGCCACAGAGGTTCTGGCCCAGGGGTGATTAGGAAAGAGGTGAGTGAACATTTCAAATGCACTAACAAGAGACTGGACACTGCATAGAGGCCTGTTCACATGTTCCACATGGCCCAAGAATGAGCCAGATCTGCGTGTGCTGATCAGAGAGATGTTGAGCTGTGAAGTTAAGTTAAAAGAGCAAGGGAAGGGGCGCCTGGTTGGCTCAGTGGGTTAAGGGTCTGCCTTTGGCTCAGGTCATGATCCCAGGGATCGAGCCCCATGTTGGGCTCCTGGCTCAGCAGAGAGCCTGCTTCTCCCTCTCCTCCCCACCTGTGCTAGCTGTCACTCTCCTATCTCTTTCTCTCTCTCAAATAAATAATTAAATTTCTTTTTTAAAAAGAGCAAAGGAAGATCCATGTGAGAGCTCAGCCTTCTTTCCCGTACGTTCTCTGCTTACGTGGGCTAGTGTGGATGTAACATTTTCATCTGTTACCTGGTTGCTGTCAGACTGAGGTTGAGAAAGGATGAAGGGAGGGTGTGTTTTGTTTTAAATGTTTCTTTTTTGTTTGACTTTCCTACCATGTGCATATATTATTAGTTTTTTAATTAGTTTTTTAATTCAACAGATGTTATCGGAGCACTTGGGATATGAGCCATTCTGCTCTTTTTCTGTAGTATCAAAAAAAAAAAAAAGTAATGAAAGATGGGAGAGGGGGTAGGGTTGTGTGGGGTCTTGCTCTTGAGGGCAGGGCCTGGCTGGGAGCAAGAGGCTGAAGGGCCCATGGACTCCAGAAAGAGGGAGTAGGAGGGGGCTCTGCTTACTGATTCTCTCTCTCCACACCCAAAGGGCTCAGGAGGACTTTGAAGGGCCCAGGGCAGCCCTTGAGGCTTAGAGCCCTCTCTCCCATTGTTTGAGCTAAAGCTTGCAGAGCACAGGCTCCTTTTCTATGGGGACAACAACCAGGACCTCTGTCTGTTTGCCTGAGTTTTGCCTGCAATTTGCATGACCCACAACTCCCCGTCCTGCTTTCTGAACCTCTGGTCCTAGCTCCCCCACCCTCACCCCACCCCAGTGTGGGGGGAAGCCTAGGAGAGCAGCAGGCTCTGTGGCCAGGTGCTCCCTGCTGAACCCCGCCCTCCTGTCCTCTCCCTGGGAGCCCCCTAGGGCCCTGCAGCCAATGCCCCTGACTCTCTCCTCAGTCCTGGCCTGTGGGTCTCCCTAGTTTGCAGTCACAGCTGGCTCAGCGCCTGGCTTCACTCACCACGGACCACCATGCCAAGCCATTACCCACACCCTAGTGGACAGAGACCCCCATACCTCCCTCAGGTGGGAAGAATGCCATCAGCTCCATTTCATAGCCTGAGAAACTGAGGTCCAGGTTGGTAAGTGACTTGCCAAGGCTGATGGCAAGCCAGTGACATAACAGAGCCTGAGATTCAGGCCTGTCTCCAGTCCTGGGTGCTCGACCCTTTAGGGTGAGCTGATAAAAAAATGAATTTAATATGAGCTCAGGATTATTTAGAGAAAAACCCATCTTTAGAGTGACCCATCTCAACATCCTATGTCATTAGGGAATTGTGGATTAAAGCAACGAGATACCACTGCACATCTGTTAGAATGGCGAAAATCCAAAATACTAACAACACCAAATGCTGGCGAGGATATAGAGAAACAATCACTCTCATTCATTGCTGGTGGGAATGCAAAATGGTACAGCCACTTTGGAAGGCAGTTTGGCTGCTTTTTACCAAACTAAACAAACATACTGTTTATGATCTAGCAGTTGCATTCCTTGGTATTTACCCAAATGAGTTGAAAACTTACGTCCTCACAAAAACCTGCACATGAATGTTTATAGCAGCTTGCCACAACTTGGAAGCAACCGAGATGTCCTTCAGTAGGTGAATGGATAAATAAACTGTGGTCCATCTAGACAATGACATTTACGCTTACAACAAAAAAAGATCTATCAAGCCATGAAAAGACACAGAGGAACCTTAAATGCATATTACTAAGCGACAGAAGCCAATGTGAAAAGATACCATTTAATTCCAACTATATGACATTCTGGAAAAGGCAAAGTTATGGCGACAGTAAAAAGATCAGTGGTTGCCTGGGGCTCAGGAAGACAGAGGGATGAAAAGGCAGAGCACAGAGGATTCTGGGAGGTGGGGTAGCAAAACTACTCTGTATGATACTACGGTAGTGGATACCTGTCATACATCTGTCCAAACAGAATGTACGACACCAAGAATGGGCACTCATGTCAACTATGGACTCTGGGTGGTAACGATGAGTCAGTGTCGTTCATCCCTCGTAACAAGTGTACCACTCCGGTGCGGGATCTTGATAGTGGGGGAGGCAGGGGGTAGATGGGAAATCTCCATACTTGCCACTCGATTTTGCTGTGAACCTAAAACGGCTCTAAAAAATGAAGTCTATTCAAAAAGGAGAAAAGTGACTCCGGAGTAAGAGATTCGGAAGACCCTCTCCTCCCACAAGAGGACACGGAGGGAGGAGGACTGGGGGGTGCTCGGTGCCTGTGGTGGGCTCCAGAGCTGGGCTGTGGGGTGAGCAGGCCTGTCTCTGCCCCACCCTCCTCCCCACATGTTTCCTGGAGGAGCCTCAGAGATCCCCGGCCGTTGGCCCTCTTCTCCCCAGCTTCCTGTTTGGGTTCCAGAGAGACGTTTGGGCCGTTTGTGCAGCTGAACTGGGAGTTGGTTGGGCTGGTGGGAGGGAAGACATTTGTCTTTTGTCTTGCCAGGGTGCGGGTCAGGGGGCGGCAGGCTTGGGGTGGGGGTGCTGCGAGTTGGTTGGAGCCTCAGCCTGTGGTCCCTTGGATCCTCAAATCCTGAGCTGGAGGCCCTTGAGAGGTCAGTCTTGAGAGGTCAGTTAGTTAGTTCAGCCCCCTGCCTTGGTACAGGACGTATCTGGGCCAGACAGCTGAGGTCTCCAACATCACTGGGTCCAAATCCAGCCCACGCAGGCAGACCTTCTCACCGTGCGACTCAAGCAGGCCACGTACCTAGGCCAGTCCCAGCTCTGTCACCTGTGAAGGCCTACTCCAAAGGTACATGTGTTCAGAAGGTGCAACGCACGTGTTGGAAGGGAAGAAATCCCAGCCTGTCCCAAGCTCCCGCCTGCCCCTCACCTTCTGCCCCAGGCTGGCTGCCCTGCCGCACCGGTGAGCGTGACTGCAGCTGCTGACCTGCTGGAGGTCACAGCCCTGTCCTTGGGAAGCCCCCCTCCCCACCCCCCGCCCCAGTGGATCAGGCTAGAGGCATACAGAGGCAAGCACTGCTGAGCGAACAGCGAACAGAACAGCGTGGGAAAGACCAGGGGAGCATGTGGGTTAGCGATCCTGCGGCTTCCTGGGGAAAGAGACTCTCAAGTCGGATGTTCAAGGATGAGTGGAGTTGCCAGGCAGAGAAAGGCGGAAAGGTGTTCCATGAGCAGAGGCCCAGAGGCAGGCAGCTTCCTATGGGGCAAGGCTGTGGTTGGAGAACGTGCTGGGAGGAAAGGCCAGAGGCGGGTTGGGGCTGTCTAGCCCACTCAGGCCACCTCCCCTCCTCCAGTTGCTGAGGCCTAGGACTGGTCTGGGGCTTCAGGGGGACCCCAGCCCCTGCGGGCCCAACCTCCACATACAAAACAATCAGGCTCCTCCTGGCCCCCTCCAGGGTGGGGGTAGGGCTTGACTATTGAGGCCCTGGGGAGGTCAGACCACAGGTCCTTAGGCCAGGGAGAGGAAGCAGGGAGGACTGCCCTTCTAGGCCCCTTCAGCCAGAGGGTCGTGCCCACCCCATTCAGTGAGACTGTTTGCAGACAGGAAAGGCACTGCCCGGGTCCACTCAGTGGGACATGTAGGTATAGGCTTCTCTTTGGAGATGCAAGGAGAGATGCCTTGGGAGAGAGAGCTCTGCAGGGTGGGCCTGGGGGGAGAAGGGTACCTAGCTTCTCCTCTGGCCCCCCAGCACCCCACATCTCCTCCTCTCTTGTTCCCAGCAAGGGTTGAAGGGAGGACAAAAGTGAGATTCAAAATATGGGCTTGCCCCACCCCCACTTTGCCCTGAAAACCACCTCCCTGGTGAGATTAAGGTCTTCCTGAGCCAGAGGCTTGGGCTCCCCCATCAGGTTAGGGCCTTCTGAAACCAGAGCCAGGGGCTCTGCCTCTTTCTGTTTTCTGTGCTCCCTGCCAGTTCCTGAGCCATTTTCCCAGGTGACATAAGGCCTGGGCCTGCGAGGTGCGAAGGGTCTCCTCTGCTTCCTCATGAGCCAGGAGTTCCAGCCATCCCAGGCCAGACCTTCTCCGGGGTCAGAGAGAGCTCCCAAGAGAGGCGGGACGGAGGAGGGGCCCGTGGGAGGGCAGGAAGGCAGGACCAGGTGTGCAATCTGGGAAATTCAGTGTAAAATGAAAATTCGGGGCTCCTTGCTTAAATTTTTAAATTTCAGGGTGGCATTGACAGGGCACTCAACCAACCAAGCACGGGGCCCTTCTAAGGGCAGAGTCTTGCCCTGCGGGGGACATGCGTCCATGAAGCCAGCCTGTGGGAGGGCCGGATGTTCCAGGAGGGGGTACTTCTCTGGGAAAGGACAGGAGGCGGGAGCACGCATTCAAGGGGCAGGGAGGAACTGGGCCTGCTGATGAGTTGAAAAACAGGGAAAGAGAAGGCTGATAGATGAGATGGTACCAGATCCAGAAGGATCCTGAACACTCGAATTTGAACTTGACCCTAGAGTTAGACATTTCCTGAGCCACATGGAAGCAGAAGAGGCTGGGCCAGGGTGGACGACAATGTCAGACCTGGTGGGTTCATGGAAATCGTCTGCTCATGGATGATTTACTGAAGAGGAAAACTAAAGCCCAGAGAGAGGGACAGACACTCATCCAAGGTCACCCAGCCAGGGCTGCAGAGTTGGGCCAGAGCTCTGGCTCACTAGAAACTTGTCTCGGGTTCTGTGGTGAATACATCTGATGTGCAGGGTGAAAGGGCAGATCGTGGCAGGCCACCGATGTCTACTCCACCTAAAAGGCAAGACCCACCTTCCCCAACACCCTCAGTCCTGGGGCCATACTCTCCTGGGTCCCCTTTTCCTTTGGTCTTGCCTCAGTGTCTCTTATAATTTCCCCTCTCTCAGGGTCCATCCTCGTGTTTCTCCACTACCTACCACATCTGGCCCCCAAGAGTATGTCTCACCATGCACCCAGACTTTTGGAAAACTCCTACCTGCTACCCCCAGCCTGGCCAAGCAGCGCAGGCAAGTGGAAGGGCGCACCCAGAAGGGGTCCCTGCCACAGGAAGTCAGCCAAGGCCCGTGAGGTCTAGGCCCTCCCCCACAGCTGCTGCTTCCCCCCTACTCCCTCTACGCTGCCCTCCCCCCCACTCAACTCAGTGCTCCGCCCTCTCTCTACTCCCCTGTGCTCAGGACCCCAATTCTGAGACCCACCCAAGGCATTTGGGAACCTCACTGAAGCCTTTGTGCTCCCTAGGCCCACAAATCCGTTACTTTTCTGTGTTCTCTGGGGAAATGGAGACCTTCCAAAGCAGCCCATGCAAATATGTGCGAAAGAGATGCAAATAAAAATAGAGTGCCGCCCCACTTCACACCAGGGTGGGCCTGGGCCTGGGCCACCTCCCTGCACTGCCTGACGCACCTACGTTTGTGAGTATGTGCCTGTGACTGGGTTGTGTATGTGAGAGAGTCAGAATGCAGAGCAAAAAGACATCGTGGGGGGCCCCGCCTGGGGGCCATGGACTGGGGTTCTGTGTCTCTGAGCCTGAGTGAAGGTGCAAGGCCTGGACTACACTCTCCTCCCCACAGGGAGGCCTGAATCGAAGAATGGTTTTCTATGGCTACGATGTGCATGTTCCCTGGGCTTCTGAGCCTTTGGGAAAACTTCAGGGTCATTGTCAACATGGGGGAAGGCAGACTCTGAGGGAGCAGTGGCCTAGGGAGGGGTGCCACGGCAAAGGGGAGCAGCTTGCGGCTGCCGGGGTGAGCCGGGGCTGCTCTGAGCAGACGACAGAGGCTGCGACCCCCAAAGGGAACCTCTGTGGCGTTGGCCTGGAAGTCCCCATTCGTGCAAGCGAGAGGCCATCCTGATACTCAGCGCCACCGCTGTCCTGAGGAACTCATGTGGGAGCCACACCGCCAACAAGGCACTTGACCTCTGGGGGCCTGGGTTTCCTCATCTGTAAACACAAGTGATGGTGTGAGGAAACCATTGTGCAATGCTGATTCTAAGCAGTCCGGGTCTGGTAAGATGATTTATAACCTGCAGAAAGAAGGAAGGCTGTGGGTCCTTCTAGAAGTCTCTGCAAGAAGCAGAACAAAACATCTTAAAGGGGTGAGCCCTGTTTTAGAACCGACTTGGAAATCCCCATCCAGAGCTCCTGAGTCCCCATGTGGAGTCTCCTTGGGTCACATCGTCGACACCGAGGAGACCGGGAGCCCCTTTGCTTGGGAGAGTCCCACACAGAAGTGTCCCTATGAGATTAAGAATACAAGTATCGATGTAGGTGAGAGAAAGTTAAAAGGAGAAAGGAAACACACCGTCAGTGAATGGTTTGAAGGATTGAATGTGGGGTTCTGGCAACTGTGAGAAGAGCAGTGTCAGGTGCTTTTAGATTTGATGTGCCTTTGGGGTCCTGCAGGCCAGCCTCCGCCATTTTCTGGAGGTTTGAACCTGGCTGACTCCCTTCACCTTACCCGGCCTCAGTTTGGCCATCCGTAAAATGGGGGCAATGATGCCTGTCACCAGGCTTGCAATCGGAATGCAGTTCCGCAGGACACATAGAGAGGGTACTTCAAGCCCGTGTGGGTGCTTGGCAGGCATGCTCGGGGCTTCCCCGTGAGCAGAAACTGAGAGCTTTTCAGTAGAGTTGTCACTTGAACAAAGAATTCAGTTTTTCTAGAAAAAGACTGAGTGAGCTGTGTGTCATAGGTCTGCGGTTCTTGCAGTGGGGAAGCTGACCGCGGGCTTGCTCACCAGAGGGCAGGCCTCAGGCTTGGGTGTGATAGAGCTGTCCCTGCCCCCAGCCCTGGGAGGGCCACATGGGCTACACGTTGAACTTCAAAGGACCGTTCTAACAGATGCAGCCAGTTTCCTGCAGCTGTCTGTGCAACAGCCCACACCAGTCTGAATCACCCAGGGCGAAGGGAAGCTGGGGGAGCAGGGCCGGGCGGTGCTCAGGGCCAGGTTAGTCTGAGAGGCTTCCTGGAGGCGGCCCCCAGATCCTGACTGCTCAGAGAAAAAAACGGTTTGGCTGGGGAAGGTGCCACTCCTTCGTGATTCTTCCCTGAAATAAATCCCTGTAGCCCCGGGTGTTGGGGCCCGGTATCTACAGATTCAGAGAGGTCTCCTGGTGGAGGAAGGAATTGGGAGCGGAGATAAGAACACTGATAAGCTCGATCACATGTAGGAATGTAACCTACTGACCCAGGCTGTCCTCCAAGCCCCAGGAACACACAGCTGTTCGTGGCAGGCAAATCTTCCTCCTCCAGAAAGCCCACCAGGAGTGCTTCCTGTGGTGCGGTTTGCAGATGCCAAGCTACAGAAAAACTTCTTGGGTCTGTGCTGTGGGTCTGGGAGGGTGTAATCAGGTGGGCATGGGTGGGGAAAAGACGGGCTGGGGTGGGTGCACGGGGAGGTGGAGGCCAGAAGCAAGGGGCTTAGGGGACTGCATGGGGCTGGCCCACAGCAGGTGGGAGATATTTTTAGGTAGGCTCAGGTGCAGACAGAGACATTACGCCATGGCCCGACAGGTGGTTAATATTTAATCCCTTCCTTAATCATTAACTCCGTGGCTGGTTGAGGAGGAACGACCCTGTTGTCGAATCAGTAACCATGCGCCGGGAACAATGTCCACAGATCTCCTGGCCTCTCTGCTGCTGGGAGTGCTGGTTGGGTGGGGTCACCTCTGGCCCTGGGGGCCCTGGTTCATCTCCTTCCAATGGTGACCTCAGGAGACGGAAAGGGTATGAGAAGGTCAGGAAGAACCCCCTCGGGGTCCAGATCGCCCTCCGACCCTGGAGGCGCTTCCTGGTGGGGAGCGGTGTTCGTTCATGCGTGAGGATGGCAGGCCCTGCTTTCAGGGTGTGTGACCTTGACTGAATCAAGTCGCCTCTCTGAGCCTCAGTTTCCTCATCTGTGCCATGAGGCTAAGTATTCTCATCTTGAAGAGATTCGAATGAGATATGGGTATACAGGGAAGTATTTTATAAGAGGAAGATTGGGACAGTGAACAAATTAGGAAAGTACAGACGGAAAGATACAGAGTAAAAGAATTTAAAGATGAGGGGCGCCTGCATGGCTCAGTCCGATAACTGTCTGCCCCGGTCCTGGGATGGAGCCCCGCTTTGAGCTCCCTGCTCAATGCGGAGTCTGCTTCTCCCTCTCCCTCTGCCCACCGCTCATGCTCTCTCTCTCTTGCTCACTCTCTCTCTCAAATAAATAAATAAAATCTAAAAAAAAGAAAAAGAATTTAAAGCTGAAAGAGGAAAGCTAGCATGTTCGAGCTTCCGAGCACTTAAATGCATCTCCTTTAAACGAGGTGGTTTTAATCCAGGGCAGCGAGTGTGTGTCGGCCAGCCTGGGTCCCCCGGTCCTAACTAGGCTTCTGGGGTAATCTGAAAAGGAGTCAGCCTTGCCCTCAGGGAGCAAGGGTGACCAAACTCCAGGCCTGAACCAGAACGAGATGGGTAGTGTTTGCGATGGAGGTCAGCAGGTCAGGGCTGCAGGGCTGCAGGGAGGGGGTGGGGAGAGGACAGTATGAGCTGGAAGGTCAGAGCAGGCTCTGGGGGTGAGGCAGGGCAGGGGAGCCCCCTGAGAGATGAGTAGGAGTGGGGGTTGCTGGGGGAGGGGGCGCTGCTGCGTGGGCGCTCGCACGTAGCCGGGAGCGGTCAAGCACAGAAGCGGACTGTGGGAGGGCGTACCTGACTCACGCTCGCACACACATGCTCACACAGGCGCGCATGGTCCCCCAGGCGCACACGTGTGCACCCTTGGGCCGGAACGTGCCCCCTCTGCCAGCCCCAGCCCTGAGCCCGGCCGACGCCCAGCTCATCAAGAAGCCACGGGGTCCACTCCAAAGCAGAGCTGCTTTTCCCAGTTCCCTCCTTGAGCGGGGCGCTGTGGGAGCCCCGTGTGCCTGTAAGGGTCGGCGTGGGCATCCAGACGCGTCCCCCAGAGGGGACAGGAAACAGGCGGGAAGGGGACAGAAGGACCAGCCTGAGGCAGGCCTGGGAACAGCAGCACCCCTCTTGGGGGGGTGGTAATGGAGCTGCCTTTCAGGAGAGAGGGACTAGAGGGGTAGAGAGAGGTCCTGGGGGGCCTCCCAGCTCTCCCCTGGCTGCCCCACCCACATCCCACGCTCAGGCTGGGCACAGGCTCCTGGAACCAAGAAGAAACCAGGCAGAGACTCCCGAGAAACTGGGCTGAGAGTTAATAGAAACAGAATTCTGTCCGTCCCTGTGCTCCCTTGCCGAGGGGCCTCTAGGGCTGTGTAGGGGTCTGAGGTAAGGGTCCTTCTCTGTGCTCTCTAGCACACGGGAAGGCTTCCACAGAAAGCCAATCCTGACCCATGGTGTCTGCCCCAGTGTAGCTAGAGCAGGACTTAAAAGACTCCATAGCACCCGGTGTACACCGATGGAGGTACAAACACCACTAGGGGCAGGACTTTGGTGGTGCAGAGCTCAGGCTGTGTACCCAGACGGCCACATCCTGTCTCTGTCCCTTTCCAGCTGTGTGACCTGGGGCCTGTTACCTAACCTCTCTGTGCCTCAGCTTCTTGTCTATAGCAAGGGGATAATAATAGTAAAGTACTTGCTGCTTGTGGTTGTTGGGAGGGTTAAGTGAGACAGGGCGCAGTACAGCGCCTGACACCAGGTAAACACAAAAGCCCTTTGAAGAAGGAGAATGTGTTTTTGTTTTTGTTTTAAAGATTTTATTTATTTGAGAGAGTGGCAAAGTGGGGGGAGGGGCAAAGGGAGAGAGAGAAGCAGGGAGCCCAATGTGGGGCTCGATCCCAGGACCTGAGATCATGACCTGAGCCAAAGGCAGACACTTAACCAACTGAGCCACCCAGGCGCCCTGAGAATGTGTTTGGGACTCACACATTCAGGGAAGCTTCCTGGAAGAGGAGACAAGTAAACAGGCCCTTGAAGGACCAGCTTCCACAGATCCTCGTGAAGGAGAGGTGTACGTTCCCTGTGGAGGCAAACACGTTTGGGGACCACGAGGAATTCCATGTGGCCCCAGCCACTATCTGAGGATGGAAGTGGGGGTTGGGGCCCGGGAGTAGTCAGGGAAGGTTTGGAAGTCAGGACGCCCTGGAATAATGGGAACCACAACAGTAAGGCTGAGCTTTCCAGCAAACAGCTGGCCTCGGTGGTGAGGGAAGCCCAGGCAGAAGGCCTTCTGAGGGACAGGAGCACTGTGTTGGGTGGTCTGGGTGGCTGGCCTGAGGTCAGCAGGGATGTGGAAGTGCTAAAAGCCTCTAAACACAGCCTCCATGGAGTTGTGGCACAGGAGCGTTCAAGCCTCTTCCTGCTCTTACATTCTATGGGTCTGGCCCAGCGACCTTGGGCAGGTCACTTCATTTCTCTTGCCTTCATTTTTTTTGTTTTTTTCATCTGCAAGTGAGCCTAGGAACCCGTACCCATAATAGAGTATGTGACCCCAAGGAGAGGCCTGCTGCTTTTCTGGCCAAGGTTGGTCCAAGGGTCAGGCAGAGAGGTTGGGCAGGGAATGACCTAGGCCATGGCTTTACCTCCGTCTTCCTAGGGTGGCCCCTCAGTTTATCTGAGTCAGGGCAGGGCACGGGTGGGCTAGGAGGAGATACTCCTTCAGTGTCCAGATAGTGTGAGGGAGTGATAAAGGGTACAAGGCCAGCAAGTGTCTTAGAGAGGGTGGGACAAGTAAGGCTGTCACTCGCCTGCCCCCTCGCCCCACCCCCATTGCTCCCTCCAGTCCGGTTGGGTTTGGCCCCAGCCTTCCACCATCCCTACCACCACCCCAGTGGGGCAGGAGGAGGGAGAAGAGGCCACAGGAACTGATGTTTGAAGGTTGGTGATGGCCTTTGTACGTGTTTCATGGGACTGATGGGGACAGAGGCCAGGCTGTGGGGGGTGGGGGACGAGGTGGGGTGACTAACTTGTCCAGTCTGCCCAGGGCCTTTCCCGCTTTAGCACTGAAAGCCTGTCCTGGGAAATCCCTCAGTCTGGATGGTTTGCCTGAGACTGTTCAGGTTTTAAAACTGAAAGTCCCTTATTCTGGGAAACCCCTCAGTCCCAGGAAACTGGGATAGTCGGCCACCCTGGGAGAGAAGGAGTGAGTCAGGTGAGCGGCTAGGATGGGAGAGCAGACAGCTCTTTCCCAGGTTCCCAGAGGCCTGTTTCCTGGCCGCGTCTCTTCATCCTCAGCACGCACCACCGTGAGGACGCCGCTCGGGTTTAACCTCGAGTCCACGAATCTGGAAGCTCAGAGCCACTTCACCTGATGGCTTCATTGCCAGGCTGAGGGTGAACTTCGTAGAGAGTTCACAGGACAATCTTTGAGGTCTGCTGCTCTGCCAGGAGCTCCAGAGGCGGAGACGGGGCTCGGAACGGGTTCTGGGCCCCACCACTCACTGCTCTGGTTACTGAGCTGGTACAACAATACAGATGTAACCAGGCGCCGGATCTCTGAGGTCAGAAATTGATGAAAATCAAAGTCGGGGCACCTGCCTGGTTTTGGGCTCCAGTCGGAAGGGTCTGCTCAGAGCCTTGGCCCTCCCCGCCCCTCAGTGCCCCTGCTAACTTGGCCTGCCCTGCATGGGCTTCTGAGGGCCAGAGCACATTCTGGGCACAGGACAGGAAAGCCGTCAGGTGCGTGGGGGAATAGTTAGGGACAACCCCTCTAGGTTTCAAAGCAGGACAGGGATAGCCCGCAGCATGCAGTTCAGGCTGAGGCCTCTCTGCCTCCTAGCCTCGGGGCTTGGTTTTATCCCACACTCACCTTGGAAAAAGGAAGAACTTTCCTTACCTGGGACATGGAGTCTACGGGCCATACCACCCTGAATGCGCCTGATCTGTCTGATCTCGGAAGCTAAGCAGGATCGGGCCTGGTTAGTACTTGGATGGGATATGGAAATCCCAGAGAGAGACCCTTCGGCCCAGCATTGCTGTCCTCAGAACTGGCCAGTCAAAATCAGTCCAAAGCCCAATAGGGCAAATGAGAGCAGGGCCTGGAGGGGGTGAAACAGAGCACCCTGAAGGGAAGGCCTTGGACCTTGGGGGATGGGCCTAAAGGGTAAGAGAGGAAAATAGCATCCAAAGCATCCCTTAACACAGCTCCCTGAAGGTTGACTCAGCCAAAGAAGGTAATTGGAAGACTCCACTGGGCTCCGGGGGAATGTCTGTACCAGATACCCACAGAGCAACTATTTCTAGACTTGAAGGAAAGTCTACCCTGCTTCCCCTTTCAAAGATCCCCGGGTTGGTTGCGGGGCAAAGTCTGTGAGTGGAGCCAGCTGTGGTCTTGCGATTCACATCAGGGTAAATGGGCCAAATCAGCTGACCACATTCTAACTCTAGGCTCTCTTGCTTCTGGAGGCTTCCCTGCCTCATTTTACCTCATATCCCACCGGATCGCTTTGGCCTGTTCACTTATGCAGTGCCCCCCCACCCCCATCCCTGTCATGGTCCTTGTCTGGTCACCTTGGAGCCACCAACGCCTCCCAGGTAATGCGCTCAGCAGATGTTTGGAAGATGAATATGTGGTAGGCCCAGGAACCCCCAACGGTGACCGTGAAGTTCCAGACAGGCGGGGGTCCTGGGGAGAGGGGCTGGTGAGGGAGCTCGAGGAGAGGCCCAGAGGCCTGTTCCTGGGGAGAGACAGCAACAGGGCACAGAGTGGGCCCATGCAGAGCCCTTTGTGTCTCTAACTGAGCCCTCCCCACCCTCCCATGTCAGACTCCGCCATGAGACCAAACTGTGTGAGCAAATGGTGCTGATGGTCCCGGGGCTGGGACGGAATCTTCCCAGACAGGCTGGCCAAAGGGGCCAGTCGCTGACTTGCCAGGTCTGCAGGGAGCCGCAGGGAAGTGGGGGGCCGAGGCGGGGGAGTGGAGCGGCTGGGGCAGGGCTACCAAGGGGGGGCGTGGCCAAGGGGCAAGGTGCTGAGGGCAGGGGAGCCAGGCCTAGTTGGCCTTTGAAGGGCAGGTCTTCCTGGGGAGGACACTTTAATCGCCCCCAATTAAACCATTGCCGGAAGCTTTTAACAGCCCCATACAGCCTTTCAAGGACCGTCCTTTTGTTAGGCAGCCAAGCTGTTATGCAAAAAGAGAGGGGGCTGGGGCCTCTGACCACTCACCCTGGGCCCCAAGGCCAGCCAGCCCCAAACTCCAGTCAGCCTCCAAAGAGGCTGCTTGTTTGCGAATCAAAGGCTGGAGAACCTGCTTTGATCTGGGGAAACCCAGCCCTTCCCGGCCTCCTCAGCTTCAGTCCCCCTGCTGAGGGTGTGGGGCCTTGGGGGCCTCCAGTCCCACTTTCTGAGCTGATCCTTGGGGTCCTGGGAGCCTGCCCCTGCCTCTCGCTTCCAGAAGCAGGTCTGCTGGCGTGGTAGAAGCTCTCACTGCTCCCCACCCTGGCTCCCCCTTTGCAGGATGCTCTAGGGTCTTCTAGGGCCTAGTGACAGAGTGTAGTCCCCAGAAGGGCGTCATCTGGGAGCTGCTTAGAAACACAGACTCTCGGGCCCCATCCCAGACCTACAGAACCTGCTTTTTAACAAACCCCTCAGGTAAAGTTTGAGAAGAACTGCTCTAGTTATCTTCCCCTTTTCGGATCTCCCCTCCCCCTCCTTTCCCCCCAAAAGCAAGATAAAGTGTAGAAATGATATTAACCATGGCGGGTTATGGGCAATATAGCTCTCTGCTTCCCAAACTTTATACAACATATAATTTCTAAAAACGTCAACAACCAAAGCCCTTTCTGTAAATAGCAGCTTCTAGAGGACCCCAAATGGCAGGTTTCCATTTGGTCATTTGGTTAACATCAAAACCCTCCACCCTTGACTTCCACATCTGCTCCCTCATTTCATCCTGAGAATTGCCTGAGGAAGACAGGACAAGCATCTTCATTATACAAAAGAGGAAACTGAAGCCCAGGAGGGTTTGTGGAGGTAGTGGCCAGAGTTGTGGGGGAAGAAGGAGGAATTCAGGAAACTCCTCTCTACTCCAGGTCCAGCAGGGCTGCCACAGACAGTTGTGAAGTATGTGCACTGCACAAAGGCACCTGGCCTAAGGTGGGAGTGAGGGCTGAAGTGTAGCTCTCACTCCACTCACCAGGGGTGTCCTGGTGTGGGCAGAGCCCCATGTGCTGGAGGAAGGAGAGCCTTTTCTAATTTACATGAAAGCCCCACACAGGCCAGCAAAAGCCAAGAGCTTCCAGAATTTCCCATTCCCCTCCCTCTCCTCATCCGCCTCCTCACAAGAGCTGCAGATCGTCAAGCATATGCTAGTCTTCAGGGTTAGTGCTCTCCTTCGTGATCCCACTTAGTCCCCAGGACAACACTTGGACTCATTTCTTCTGGACAAGACCCACTCCTGCTTCTTTCCTTGAAGCTGCTTCCTTGAAAATCAAACAAGACTCGAGCATACTCCAGACGAGTCAGATGGTGTCAGAACAAAGGTCTCCTGAGGCCCACCCTGGGATGGACAGCCTGGCTCAGCCTGGGGGGATGCCAGTAGAGGTTGGCTGAGGGGGATTTTCTGGACATTCTCAGGTCTTGAGACTTCAGTCCCATCTGGGGCAAGTCTTGGGTGCCTGGGGGTAGAGAGAGGGCTAAAACCCACCTTGCTTTCCCTCCCAGATGGCCCTGCAGGCTCAGCCTTACAGAAAGACGGCAGCCCCTAGAGGTAGGCAGGCTGTTTAGGACTTCTAAAGCTGTAACCTAAGGTAACAACAACAAGGGAAGGCAGGCTAGGCTGGTGATGCCTTTTAGGGCAGGGGTCGGCAGAACTTCTGCCAAGAGCAAAACAGTAAAGATTTTAGGCTGGTCTCGTTCAGGACTACTCAGCTCTGCCACTGCAGTGAGAAAACAGCCATAGACAGTATCTAAACACATGGGTGTGACTGTGTTCCAATAAAACTTTATTAATGGATGATGACATTTTAATTTCGTGTGGTCTTCCCACGTGCCAGCATTTTACCCTTTTCTCAATATTTTTCCCAGCCATGTAAAAACCATCGTGGCTCTGGGGCTGCACAGAAGCAGACAGTTGGCAGAATGTGACCGGCAGGGGCCACAAGTTTGCTGGCCCCCAGCGTAGAGCAAAGGCTTTGAGGTGGGTCATCACCAGGCAGATTCAAGCCCTGGTTCTCTCTCTAACCCACAGTGTAATTCGGGGGGGCAAGTCACTGAATGTCGCTGAGCCTGCTTCCTCTCTGTGTAATGGGGATGGTGGTGCCTGTCATTCAGGGAGGACGCAGGCTGAAGCATCTAAGAGCACTTCCTAATCTCCGTGGCTGGCAAGCGGCAGGCACTCTTTACATGTAAGCCGTGAACATCGCAGCAGGCCCTTGGAGGTCGGTGGGAGGGGGCACGAGGCTGGAGAAGTCAGGGACCCTTCCTGGAGGAGGTCTGGGGTTAGCTGGGCCTTGGCTGATAGAAGAAGTGTGGTCATAGAAGGAAGGGAAAGGTTGACAGGTCAGGCTTGGGCAACTGGCCCCAATCCTAGGGTCCAGGACGGCCACAGAAGGCTCTGAAGAGGGGACCCTTCAAAGTGGGGTGGTCCACCTGCAAGGCCTGCCTGACTGAGGTCCGGGGCGGGGGGGATCTGTGGGCAAACACCACGGGCATGGGGAGGCATGTGATAGGGTGACTGGTGAGTCCAGGCAGTCGGGGTGTGGCCAGGGAGAGGGCTGCTTCTCAAGGCAGTGTCCTACGGATGGGTGGCATGCAGCCAGGTGTTGCGTTTTGTTTCTAATCACCCGTAGGAACCAAATTAGCCTGTCTTTCTTTCTTTCTTTCTTTCTTTCTTTCTTTCTTTCTTTCTTTCTTTCTTTCCTCTTTTTTAAGATTTTATTTATTTGAGAGAGGGCACAAGCAGGGGGAGGAGCGGAGGGAGAGGGAGCAGGGGAAGAGAGAGCACAAGCAGGGGGAGGGGCGGAGGGAGAGGGAGCAGCAGACTCCCCGCTGAGCAGGGACCCTGATGTGGGGCTTGATCCCAGGGCCCCAAGATCATGACCCGAGCCAAAGGCAGATGCTTCGCCGACTGAGCTGCCCAGGTGCCCCCCATTAGCCCCTTTCCTGACTCCAAGTGCATTTCCAGGTTAAGTTGAGGGGGGCAGCTACTGATTTGCTGGTAGCAGGCCTCCTTCCAAACCCCCTGGTCCCTGTAGGTGCCGGCCTTTGCTGCCCCGTGCTGACTGATGCAGGGGCAGGTTCCCCAACAAAGCTGAGCTGCTGAGAGCTCCCGCCTGAGATGTTGTTAACTTGGGATCGGGAGAGAACATGGGTAAGTCCCTCTGTGGTGGAGGGGACATCAGGATGTGAGGCGCAGAGCTGTGTCCCCTGTCACGTAAGGGAAGTCCGAGGATCCATGAAAAAAGAAGTTATCTTAACAGGAAGCAGAGAGGAGAGGCTCAGTGAGTCCCCCAAGGGACTGTATCCTGGGCTTTTGTGCAGGGCTCAGAGATACCCTTCTTTCTCCAATTGTCAGAGGTATCCTGAGTCCCTTGAATCAACTCCTCTTTTTCTAAGACCGGTCTGAGTTTCTATCACTTGCAAATGAAGAAAATCACCACCGAATGTGTCCTCACAGCCTTCCCACCCGTCATTTATTGTGTCCTTACTACGCGCTGGGCCCTGGCTCTACGTGCTGACACCCTTTGCTGGACAGAAGCCTCAGTCCCGCTGTGCACTACGGCCATGGTTAGCTCCAGTTTCCCCTGACACTTAAATGCGGCGCTCCTCAGGCCTTGGGCTTGGTCCTCTTTGACCAACATAGATAGATTCCTTTCTCCTAAGCAAGCCTGTCCATTCCCGTGTCGGAATGATTCCACGTCCACAACTTCCAATTCTCAATCTAGACCTCTTTTTGGAACTTAAGACTGATGTATCCAGCTGCCTACTTGACATCAACAGTTTCTATTTCTTTCTTTCTTTCTTTCTTTCTTTCTTTCTTTCTTTCTTTCTTTCTTTCTTTCCTCTTTCTTTCTTTCTTTCTTTCTTTCTTTCTTTCTTTCTTTCTTTCTTCTTCTTCTTTTTTTTTTTTTTTAAGTAATCTCTACACCCAATGTGGGACTCAAATTCATGACCCTGAGATTAAGAGTCACATATTCTATGACTGACCCAGCCAGGTGCCCCTTTTAAAAATTTTTTATATTTAGGGTCGCCTGGGTGGCTCAGTTGGTTAAGTGTCTGACTTTGGCTCAGGTCATGATCTCAGGGTCCTGGGATTGATGGAGCCCAGTGTCAGGCTCCCCTCAGTGGGGAGTCTGCTTGTCCCTTTCCCTCTCCCTCTGCCTCTCCCCCGATTCATGCTCTCACTCTCTCTCAAATAAATACATTTTTTAAAATCTTTAAAAATATTTTTTTAATTAAAAAATTTTTAAATGTGTTTCAGACACGGATGTCTAAAATTAAACTCCTGCTATCTGCCCTCCCATCAATCTGCCTCTCCCCTTGGGCCTCCTCTCTCTGGAACTAGCTTCCACCCAGCTTTCCACTTTCCATGTCAGAAACCTAAGAGTCCTATTTGACACATTTTCCTTCAACCTCCACACCTCCCCCTATCACTAATTCCTATTGTACCTACTCTTTAAGCATTGGCTGTACCCCCTTCTTTCCACCTCTGCTGTCTCACACCCACCTACAGTCCCTCTCCCTTGAAAGACAGCCTCCTCCATCATCGGCCCAAATCCACCCCAGCCATTAACCATTCAGCTGCTGGAGACTTTTTTGAAGGAGCTCTTATCACATCCCCCCACTCCTTAAAACTACTCAGTGGTTCAATTCCAAACCCTTTGCCAAGGTCTGTGTGATCCCGTAAGACCTGGTCGTTTCCACCATCCAACCTCAGCTTGAGTCTCTCTTTTGCTCACTCACTATGGACTCCTTTCAGGTACCAAAGTCTTGTGACCCCAGGGCCTTTGTACATGCTATGTCGGCTATCTATACACTGTTTTCTCCCTCTACTTCCTCAGCTCTTTTCATTCTTAGATATCTTTCATGTCCTGGCTTAAGTCTCAGGAATACCTTCTCTTGAGCCCTCCAGGAAACATTAGCTCATTGCACCCTTCACTGTAGCACGCAATAAGGATATGTTTGGATCTACATTTAATAGTTGTCTCCCTTGCTAGACTATGACTCTCCCTATTCCATTAACTGTTGTACCTGTGGCAGCCTGTACACTGTCAGGCACCGAGCATGTGCTCAGGGATATTTGCCGAATGGATGACTGAATGACAGAGGCTTGGAGAAGACCCGTGACTTGTGACCAAGGGTCCTAGTACTGGTGAGGGAGGAGAGTGGACGTCAGCCCCATTTTCTTGGGCACTATTAACACTCTGTGACATTGGCAGCACTAGGGAACCAGGAAGGAAGAGGCTGAGAAGCCAGCCTCAGGCCCTTAGACTCATGGGAAAGGATGCAGGAAGCAGGGTGGGGTGGACGGTGGAGGTGGGCATCCACTGCCGAATGGAGTCAGACTGGAGAGAAGGAGATTCCCAGGTCCCAGATAAGCATGGGTGGGGGGCGGGTTGCAGGTCCCCCACTGATGGTGTCCTGGTCCTGCACCCAGGCCCCTCACTAGCAGCTTTCCCCTTGTTTCCTTATTCCATCCCCTGCTGGCCATTACAAGGTGGGATTATTATCTCTTGTTATAGACAAGGAAATGGAGCTTTAGGGAGAGGAAGTAACTTGCCCAAAGTCTCCCAGCTAGGAAGTGTCAGAATCAAGGTCTGAATCTGGAACCTGAGCCCAAGAAGTCAGCTCTCGAAAAGATCAGAAAAGAAATCAGCCCAGGAAAGAAAATGGCAGGACAGGTCCCACTGCTGGATTGCAGGGAGAGCTTGCTGCCCTGCTCCCCTCCCCCATCACTTCACCCCTGTGGGCTCTCCATCCCTGCAGGCATCTTTATGAAATTCCAAAAGCTCTTGCAGGAAACCAAAAAGCTGCTCTGTGCCACTCCTCAGGTGGTCAGACCCTCCCAGGTTGGCGCCTACCTCCCTCGAGGAATTCCACCCCCCCCCCACCACTTCCATTTGAAAAGGAGCTTGGGGCCTCAGTGCCTATCCTGCTGGGGCCCATCAATGCCCTCAGCTCAGGGATGCAGAGTGAAGGAGCTGGCCTGCTGGGGGAAGTGGGGCTGGGGCTGGGAAATTCCCGCAGAGCCTGGCCTTGGGTGTTGGGCTTATTTTATGTAACATTACTTATAGACCATGCCCCCAACCCATTTAACACCTCTCCTATATAACTCTTAAAAAGTTAACATTATTTATACAACCCTTTATGGATATGAACTCATCAATGCTCACAACAACTCTGTGAGTTGTTGCTATTATCCCGACATTTTGCAGATAGGGGGGCGGAAGCAGATAGGGCCAGTGCCCAAGGTCACTGGCAGTAAGTGGCAGAGCTGGGATTTGAACCCAGGCACCGGGCTCTGGATGTCGTGCTCTGAAACCCTTCCCCTTCACTGGGGAACATCACTGCGGGAGGGGGATCTCTAAGAGTCCTGCTCCAAAGCTTGCCAGGCCTCCATGGCCTCAGGAGATAAACGGGTGCCTCCTTTTCTCACTTGCCCAGAGTTTGTTTACCTCAGTGTAGCAAGTGGCCGCCCCCAAACAAAGGGGATGCAGGCGGAGATAACCCAATCGTTTCAGGCCCGGTGGGGCCGTTGGGAGGGCCGGGATTGAACCCAGCCTGGACTTCGAGAAACTGCCAGGGCTTGGCTGCCTGCTGTTTGTTGCAAAACAATGAGTCAGCCCTGCGGGGAGGCGGGTGGGAGGGTGAGGGAATGGGGGTAGAGGGGCCTCTCCCCCTCCAGCCCTGCCTTGGGCCTTTCCCATGGTGGGTTCTGCCCACCCCCAGTCTCCCAGCCCTTAGAAGGCTCACCAATTTCCTTTTTTGTTGTTTGGCTGTGATAGGAAAAGTATTGGAAAATGGAAAGTGCCCTAGACAGGAAAACACTCTGAAAGCTGAAACCCGAAACCCACTGGCCGGGGCCAACACCCGAGCGGGTGGGGGGGGGCGGGGGTGTCAGCCAGCCAGGATTCCATCCCTGGGCTCCTTCCCAGGCACCTGCCCATGATGGCACCTTAAGCCCTGGTCTGTAGAGAGGAGAACTTGGAAGACCAGGGGTGAGTGGTGACCTATTCAAGGTCACGGCTGGTGCTGATGGCCAGGAGGGTGGGACAGATCCTGTGGGAAGGTCTCGGGAACCAGGTTACCTGATGGGAAGAGCCTGGAAACATAGACCTCCTTTTTAAAATGGGCTCTGCTAAGGGACAATGCCCTTCCATCCCCATTTTTGAAAAGCCCCCCACCCGGGGCACGTCTGGGTGTGGGGCCATTCTCTGCCTTGGCTCTCACTGGAGGAGCCCCTTTCAGATCCCATCTGGCCATGGTGGGTGTCACAAGCCACTCCATTCTCCTCCTGGCCCTGCCTCCTCCAGTTCCAGACCCCTTCCTACCACTTACCTAGGAAAGTCAGTGTTTGCCCCTTGTTAGGACCGGACAGAGGGAATTTGCTCAAGGTCACAGAGCAAGTTCATTAATTCATTCATCAAAATCTTGCTGGGCTGCTGCTGAGCCCAGACTCTGCAGAGACCCCGGAGGGGGGTGTACTCTCCTGGGAGCCCGCTGCCTAAACCGGAAATGGCTCTGTAATAGTGCATCAATCCAGACTTAGGGGCCATGCCTGCAGCGGGACATGGAGGGGTCTGACCCAAGCTCAGTGACAGGGAAGGCTTCCTGGAGGAGGCGGATAGAGCGGGTCTTAGAGACAGTTAACAGTATGCTGGGGCTGGGGATGGCAGAAGAGGGTGTGCTGGGCTGGGGAGAAACCAAATCCATCAGCGCTGGTCTATGAGCATTACTGAGCTCCTCCAGTGGCACAATGCAGAGCTGGGACCTGGGAGGGGACGCAGGGCAGCTCTCACACCGTACCCGCCCTCAAGAAGCTTCCTGGGTCAGTAGGAAGACAAACTATCATCTTCCCAATGCCGTTGTTATGTACCCCCACGCAGCAGGCACCTCATTTAACCCTCACCAAACCTGTTCAACCGACAGCCACCAACTGCAGGACCTGCGCCCTCTGGGATAAAAGGAGCCCAGAGGCACAGGAATCCACAGTCAGTAACATCACCCATGCATTTCTCCCTCTGACCTCCCACAGCTCCAAGAAGGGAGGAGTTCCCATTTAGAGCCTCTTGTAACTGTTTAGAACAATCCTGTGCCACCACTGTCTCTTCCAGGTCCCTGGGAGACTCTGAGACTCGTCTGTCTTCAAACATTCCCCCCAGGACCGGGTACAGTACTGAGTACATGTCTAAGTACTCATTTAGTATTTGCTGAGACCCCTCTCAATGGGAAGAAACCTTGAACCCAGACCATAAATTCCTTCATCTACCCAGGCAGTGTTCAAAAGGTCCTGCTGGCTCCAGGGTCTCTGTGCAAGTGTGAGGGTGGCTGACGGGCCACTTTGGTGAGACCGAAGCCTGTGACTGAGGCCATTGCTGAGCCTTTAAGGCCGCGGTCCGACATACAGGGGGCGGATCTCTGAAGCTGTCAGTCACCCCACGTGAGCCAATCAGCACAAGACATCTGGAACTGTAGTCTGCACTAAGTGGTGAATGGGGGGGCCCTGGCCAGGACGCGGGTGGGCATCCTGCAGGACCTCCAACCCAGGGCTGCTCCCGATTTTGACTGCCGTGGCTACTAAGGTACAGACGGTCCTGACTCTCGAAAGGAGGGACCCCATGAGGCTAACACCGCCTCAGCGGGGACTACAGGGCAGGTAGCTCAGGAGGGGGAGATGGGGCAGGGCCTGGGGGCCCTAAGTGGGAACTGCCCATGGGGGTCGACAGTGCCAGTGTGCATTCTGGGAGGTGTTTTTTATTTCTTGGACTTGTGTGTTTTTATTTCCTTTTTGCCCTTTCTTGGGATTTACTGAAGCCCTCTGGAAAGTTTCAGCTGCCTCTGCTCTTGTGTGTCAGAATGGGGTGGTGAGGCCATGAGTGGGGAAGGGTTGCAGGGGTGAGGGGGAGGCGCGCCGAGCAGGACCAGGAGGTGGAGACCCTGAAGCTTTTAGTTTCATGAGGGGTGCTCTCTCTTCCCCTTCCAGGCCCTGTCCCAGCAGCAGGGCTGCCCAGAGCATGACTGGGACTGTTTCTTCCTTTTATTTCTGGCAAAAGCTACAGGAGGGGAGTTCCCCTTCTCTGTTTGTTTTGATTCTGTTGTTTTCTTAAAGAGAGGAAGGAAAACCATCATCACTTTTTCGGTTTTGTGAACAAAGGCGGGCAGAGAGGATGTTCGCGGGGGCCGGGACTGTGGGGGCTGGGCCTCACCCCCCTTCCTCTGCCCCCCCCCCCAGTCCTATCTGCAGCAGCTCTGAGCCCCTAGAACCACGTGGGGTCACGTTTAGGTGCTGGCTCTGCCTTTTAATAGTCTTTCACCTCTCCGAAGTGCCACTGCAGAAATGGGAGTTTTCAGATCTGCTTTACAGGATTGTTGAGATGAAAAACAAAAGAAAAATACTAATATGCAAAAACACAGTGCCAGGCACACGGTAAATGCCCGAAATGTCTTTCCTTTGCTTCCTTCCATAGTGGGGGTTGGAGGGGTCTTTCCCTTTGGTCTGGTTGTGTGGAAAACTGGGACCTTCCCCACTGAAAAAAGCCCCCCCATCTTCCTGCTTGTCCATACAAAGCTTCCTTCTTCCCCAGCATGACCTGCAAATGCCCACCTTAGGAAAGGCTGCGAGAAGCAAATGACTGGTAGGGCTGGGGCTCTTTCCTGCGTGCCGGAATTGTCCCCACATTGCTGGGAGACAGGGGAGGCCCCCACGTTTCTCCTAGTCCCTTAGTCCCTCAAGCCTGGTGTCCCCACTGGGTTGGATCCTCAAGGTCCCACCCCTGCAGCCCTGGGGCAGCCCCCGCTTCTTTGATGAGATGTGGGGGGCTGCCCTGACCAGATAAAAGGAGAGCCTCACCCCACTTAGTAGGGCCCTGGGCTCCAGCTGGCTCTGAAACTTGCCCAGGTATGCTGCCTTTCAGGGCATCGTTGTCTTAGTCTGTAAAGTGGTTTCTGGGCTTCTTGAACACAAGTGTTCTTTCATAGAATTGAAACATTTTGCAGACCGGCTCCCTGCTCCCCGTGATGGCCGTGGTATTTTTAAAATCCTTGGACTGAGAAAAAAATATAAATGACCAGGAGCAAGTATACATTCAGTCACGTTTTTAAATGAATGTGTGTTTTATTCGACAGCTTCTAGTCACATTCCCACATCCTTAGGTGGGAAATGCCAGCATACAGATGATGCTGACAACCAAGGGGCTTGAGGCCCTCGTGTGTGAGGGCACAGACAGCCCTGGGATTGAATGCTTCCTCCTCGGCCCTCTTGAGGCTGACCCAGGGACTCCGGGACACAGAGCAGGCAGTCTCAGGCCCAGATACAAAAGCCCCACAGCCAGGAAGGCACCTAGCGTAGTGGCTTTTCTTCAACACGGGGACGCAGCCTGGGCTCGAATCCTCCCTCAGCCACTAGCCAGCCCTGTGACTTGGGCACATGTTACTTCACCTCTCTGGGCCCCAGTTTGTCTCCTGTAAAATGGGGGTGATGGTTCTGGTGAGTTTCTGTGAGAATGAAATGAGATCATCAAATCGCAGGACTTCCTTAGCCCCTGACACAGTTGGTGCTGAAGAAATGTTCCATTTAAAAACGAATAAAAACAAAGCCCCCAGGTATCCCTGCTCACCTTCTTGCAGTTCCCCACTCGCCATTGTTTGGGCTGGTGCTGTGCCCTTCAGGGATGGCCTCCCTGTCCTCTCTGAGGACTCCTCCTGGCTCCTGCAGCTGCCTTGCGCCCCCCGGCCCACCCAAACTGCCCTCCTTCAAGACGGAGCTCATCCCTCCTGTGTTGTTGCCTGGCCGGGCCTCGTCTCCCTGAAGCAAGGATCCCAGGCTCCCCTCTGGTGTTTTTGCCAGCCCAGCCCCTGAGGCCATCCCCAGCCCCCTCCACCCCAGGCCGGGCCTCTGCTCTGGGGACTGGGGAAGGGGAGCGTTGGTTCCCGACCACATGAAGGAGAGCGCGAGGAAAAGCCATAAACCCAAAGCCTGAGAGGGATGTTTGTTAAAGCGGGACAGGTCTGTGGCCAGGGACACGGAGGGAGTGTGCAGAGACTGAGCGGAAGCGGGTGTTTCAGGGGAGAGGGATGAGCACCGAGGAGCTGGCATGGGCAGTGCAGGAAGGAGGCCCATTAACACTTCGGCCCCGACCGCTTCCTCCGGCACCTCGGCCAGAGTGCACACAGGGGCGTTTGTCCCGCTTTCACTGTGGGGCTGTGTTCGAAGCAGCCCCTGCCCCCAGCCCCAGGTGGGCGGTGTAGCCCGGGCACAAATGCCCTTTATGGATGGGCTGTGCTAGAGGAAGACAGCACCTCCTGGGACCGGGACCACCCCCCAGAATTCGGAATTGACCCTGGAGCCACCCCCCTCCTGCTAAAGCAGGAGTGCAGGAAGCCGGCTCACAGGGCATGGCCAGTCATGGGGGGGACAGCCCAGGAGAAGGCAGCCAAACTTGGAAGGCCAGGGTCCCCCAGGGATGCTTGCCTCCAGGGCCCATGCTGGGGGATGGTCCCCTCACCCTGCCTGCTGTCACCTCGGGTGGAAGTAATGGATTTCCACCTCCTCGAGGGGCTCTAGAGGGAGAGTGTGCCCTGGGGAGGCCTGTAGAGGAGAGGGAAAGCAGGCACACCTCAATTATCCCTTATCACCCTCCCTCCTCCATCCAAGGACAACCTGGCTACCCCCTCCAAAGAGCCCAGTCCCTGTGAGCCTGGGATCGAATTCTCCGAGGCGCCCTGGCGCTCTTCCTACCGCCAGTGGGTGACAGAAGTCACACATCCCACAGACAGACCCTTCCGTCAGGCCCCACTGAACTTCTGTCCCCCATTCACACAGCTCCTCAAGCCCCCTTCCCTGGCCTGACCAGTCTTTTGCTCATTTAACCCATTGACAGGTGCAGGCACGTGCTGCCTGCCTGTCAGCGCCCCCTAGAGACGGCCCAAGGACCTTCACACCTCCCCGCCGCTCAACCCTGGGGAAGGATCCAACTGAACCGTTTTTTCTGGGGGTAGGAGACATGACAAGGGAGCGTGGATGCTGAGTTCTATTTTCTGTGGCCACAACTCCAGGCTCACCTGGGGTACAGTTAACCCCTTTCTGTAGATATCATTGTCCCTCTTTTATGCATGGGGACGCTGGGGAGAGAGAGGGCCTGCCTTGCGGGGCTTGAGGTCTGCTTGGGAGCAGGGTCAGATGGGAGGGGCTCCTAGGTGGGGGGCAGAGCTGCATGCTGGTGGAGGGGCACCCTCTCGGGAGTGCCCGAGCTGAGTCCTGCCTGCTGGTGGCCGGTGGGCCCTGTGCTCCTGGTACCCCTTCTCCCTGGCTGGACTCAGGTGAGGGATGGCAGGAGGAAGTGAGAGAACAAGGCCCTGCCTTCACTCTTCTCCTAGGCCCAGCGCTCAGGCTGATGAGCTTCCCTACCCCCCGAACACCCCCGTGAATGTGACCTCACCCCCGCCACGGCCACCAGTGCTGACTTGAGTTTATCCCGGGCCCTCCCACCAGGCTGAGGGAAATGTAACTGAAGGGTGTGACACCCACCTCAGTCACGACCAAGTCCTAAAGTCCTTTCACGACCTGCAGGGCCAGAGGCAAGGCAGGCGGTGCAGGCGCAGACACCCTCAACGCCCACACAAACACAGACAGAAACACTTCCTCCACGCCCAACACCCCCCTCCTTCACAACACGGATATCCATGCGGACACACCTCGGGCACAAATACACCCTCGCCACCCACGCCCTGCCCCTCAGTGCTAGAGACCTACAGTACACACACCTGTGCCCGGCCCGCAGCCCAGAAACCCAGAGCTCTGCCCCATGGAAATTTCCTCCGACCGCAACCTCGCACAGGTATGCTGTGCTCGCTCACAGATACCCCTTCCTGAGCTCAACCACACGCATGAGCTCACAGATTCAGACACCCAGCACATCCGAGGCTCGGCAGCACCTGCGCGCTCACACGCACAGGCACGTGCTCCGGAGACCCACACGTGGACAGGAACCCCGAGCCAGGCCCTTCGCCCCCCCCCCCAGCGCTGGAGCGCTGGAGCGAAGGGTTTGTGCAGATGGACAACTTATTTATAGTTCATGGGTTTTAAAAGGTGTCTGTGTGTGTGAGAAAGCGAGAGAGAACACACGAGGTGTCAGGCGAGCAAAGCGGAGAGGAAAAGAAGGAAGGAAAAGCTCTGTGACTCACTTCCAGCCTAACAATGGCACATCTTGGCCCCTCCAGTCAGGGGGAGGGGCCCGTTTGTCAAGCCAGGCTCAGCCTGGCGCTGGAGCAGTCAAGTGAGGTCCTGTCCCACTGGACAGAGGAGGTGGGGACCCCACCTAGAGAGACTTGCTCTTCCTCTGTCTGCAGAGGGGGGCCGGGAGGGGGGCGTGAACTCAGCATCCCATGTCGCCAACACCCGTCTTCTCTCCTGTAGCCATCTCTAGATGCTTTGGCTGCCCTCTCTATCCCTGACCAAACAAAACCCCAGAGCCTTCTGTTTCTGCACCATAGCTCCCGAGGTTGGACATCCCCAACCAACAGCCTGGCCTACTGCTCCTGTCACTAGAATCCCGCATTAGCCACCCAACTGCACCCCACGAGCCCCTCCAGACCTTTCTTCCAGGTGTGTCTGTTGCCTGCCATGCCCCTCCGTGCCCCCAGACTCATCCCCTCCATCGCTGAGGCTCCAGCTCCTTCCTGATGCTGCCTCCTGGCCCCGAGCTCTTCCTGCCCCAAACCGCGGTTCCTAGTCCTCGTTTTCTGGCTAGTGAGCCACCTCCTCCCCATTAGACTGTGAGTTCCTAAAGATCAGGCTCTGGAATTTCTTCTTCTGCCTCCAGAACCCTGCCCCCGCCCCCACCCTCACCAGCAGGGACCTGGACGGCAGCAGGTGGCCAGCAAGGTCTTGAGGGATGACAGCAAGGGCTGGAAGAAGGGTTGGAAGACAAAGACTTCTGCCTAACAAGGTGACTGGTTTCCCTCTGGACTTGATTCTCCAGGCCAGGGCTCCATTGTGCTGGGACAGTGAGGGAGGGAGGGGATCCAGGGCCCGGGGAGCAGAGCAGGGCCTTGGCTGCTGCATACCTATTTAGCACTCTGTGACATGGGGGCTCTCATTAGCCTCAGTTAATTGAGGCTTCTAGGGGCTGGGGAGTTGCCCAGGCCACCCAGCTGGTAAACAGCAGAGCCCTAGAGCCTTTGCTGCCCCCCCATACCATCCTGCCTCTCAGCAGCTCCTCCTCTGTCCCCAGTTTGCCCTCTGAATGTCACTGGTCTCTGACCTTGAACTTTTGCTCTGCTTTGTCGGCCTGAAACTCTGCTTGTTTCTGCACTTATCTTTCCCCTGAGCCCCCACCCCTTTGCCTGAGTGCGGCTCCTTTAACTTGCCTGGAGCAAAATGATGTCTGTCCCTGGTTGAGGGCGTTTCTTTGTGATCTGGTAGGGAGCCAGGCTTAGCACACACTTTGCAATGAGGACGCTTTTCTGAAGTCTGGACTAGAAGCTAGACAGAGACCTGTCCTCCTTTCTCAGCACCAGCAGGGACCGTGCTCACAAGAGACGCTCCTTGTCTGCTTGTAGCTTCCTTTCTGGCTTGCTGTCTTGCACACTCACACACACACACACACACACACACACCAACACACACACACACCACAGCAGACTTGCCTCCCCAGAGCCTACACAACCCCTGTTGCAAATGATGATGGAAAAAACAGGTAATGGGCTCTGGGAAATGCATGGGGCCGACTCCTGTGGCACAAACTCAAGTGTGTGATCCCAGCCCGCAGATAGCATGTAATTATTTGGTAAGAAATTGAATTCCAACCCCAAGCCAGCTGTCACTGGTTTCCTGCCCCCCTCCTGTGCTGCTTGCCAGACCTACAGTGCCTCAGTGTTAGATGTGAAATGTGGTTGTGATTTTCATGCCTAACCAAAGTCAAAGCTGATTCCTCAATGAGTTCACTTTAGCTGGAAGATAAAGACTGACCCAGATTCTTGTGTGTTGATGTTATTGGGCGGGGCGGGGGGGGGACGGGGGTTCCAGAGAAGAGGGGGGGTGAATAGTCTTTGGATGGGGGGTCAACTCTGCCACAAGGGGGCTTTGAGTCACCCTGTTGGGAGTGGCTGTTAGCACTGCTAGGGAGGGACCTGACCCACCTGTGTGGCCTTCGGTGACACAGAGTTGGGGACAGGCCTGGCAGGATTGCACTTCACTAACCCCTGGGGGTGAGTGTTGCTGAGTGACTTGCTTTGGCCAATGAAATGTGAGTAGAATTGACACCTGCCACTTCCAGGGGACAACAGTGCATGCTAATGTGTGAACTGTCCTCTCCCCTTCTCGCCCCGGTGTTAGGGGGTGGGGTGGGGAGGGGGCTTCCTTCAGCCTGGGTCCCGGAGTGAGGAAAACATACTGCAGAACACTTCAGATGACCTGCCGTGCTCGCCTAAATCAACCTTTACTGTTCTCAACCACTGAAACGTTGAGATGTTTGTTACTGCCGCGCAAGCTAGCCTGTCCTGCCCGGTACACCGCCTTCGTGGGGAGATGCAGGGATTCACGCGGTACCACGCACCAAGAGCTTGGCCCCTACTCCTCAACACGCCGCCTCCTCTTCCTCCTCCTCCTCTTCCTCTTCGGCTGTTATTTCACTTTTTATGCTTTGAACCAAGTCACAGCAATTTTCCCAGGCCCACGAAGTGTCTGGGACCGGGGTGATAGATGTATACACAGGTCGCTGTCCCCCGATGGGCTTGTGCTGCATTGCCCCTGTGAGTCCAGAGCTAGGTGGGCCCAGGGGAGGGAGTCGTACGCTTAGCAGGGTTCTCAAAAGTAAAGTCTGAACTAGATCATGGGGGGGGGGGTTGGTTTGATTTCTTCAGGCAGAGGAAAGGGAACGGTGTCTTCTAGTAATGAGTGAGCTGCCATTTCTTGAGCCTCTGTGATGAGCCAGACCCTGAATCAGGCACGCCGGCCCTACTGTCGGAGTGACAATGACATCCATGTGTGTGTGCTATCATATGTCCATTTTACAGATTAGAAAATCGAGGCCAGCGAGGGTAGCCAGGTCACCCCAAGTTGGGCAGAGTGTGTGCAAAGATGGAGAGGTGTGGCGACCCTTAACTGGCCTTCAGTCTAGTGCCTCTCAAAGGGCCACATGATACAACTCCAAGGACAGCGTTCTAAGAATGTAATCCATACTCCACCCTGTGGCCTGGGAGACATTTCCAAAACGCAGCTCTGGCAAAGTCACACTGCTGCTCCCGATCCCCACTGTAGCTCCCCACTGCCTTCTAGGCAAGGGCTGGCAGTGTGGCCAGCTGCTTCGAGCCCCTCCGGACCCTTCCAGCATTGTCTCTGGCTATTCCCATTCACGTTCCCAGTGTTCTTGTCTGTGTCTGAACATTTCCTGCCACTTTCTGCCTCTTGGATTTTGCTCAAGCATTAGTCTGGAGTGTCCTTCCCCAATATATTCACCTGCCTGAGGCCTACTTTTCCTTCACAGTTCAGCACACTCCCCACCTTCTCTCTCTGCCCCAGGGGCTCCTGCTAGGATCAAGCCTGGGGGAGCATCTCCCAAGTTGACTTGATCTGGTTTGAATGATAGGATGAGAAAAGGTCGTTCTGTTGGGGTGCAGGTATTCGCTACTATTTACTATGTAGATTTTTAGCAGTACACGCATACGATTTATGGATGTGTATAAATATATCAAAGGTGTGTACTTAGAGTTGTTTTTTGCTGATAGCGTAGGCAATCAAACAGGCCTAGAGACTGCTGCCATAGAGGCTGTGAGAAATTGTGGAGGTTTGCCATTTACCTACCTGCTGTGTGACTTAGGAAAGTTACTTGACTTTTCTGATCCTAAGTGATCCTGTCTATAAAATGGGGATTATCCCCGTTCCTAGCTTATGGGGTTGAGGAGGCCTCCATGAAATAAAACCTGTAAAGAAAACAAGGCCTCCCAGATGTTTCCTCAACTCCTAGCCCGGGGAAGGCCTGGCTGGGTGCACCCAGGCTGTTGGGGGGTCCCGATAGGAGAGGTGGAGGAGGGAAGGTTGGAGGGGTGACCCCTGTTGTTGGTGACTCTGTGGCGTAGGCAGGCTGGGCAGAGACAATCCCAGTGGTGTTTGATAAAAGGCGGGGGCTCTTCTCTGGCCAAGCAAATGTTATAAGAAAGGCTGTCTCCAGGGAAGGGCTCCCTCCCGCTTCTCGCTTAAGGGCCAAAGTCCCCAGAGGCCAGTCTGGAGGCTCCTTTTATGTGACTGTAAAGTAATCCAGGGCCTGGCAGGGTCGAGCCTGGGCGGGCACTGACGCGCAGGGCGGCATTGATGTGGTCAATGATTACCTTTTATGCCTAGCCATAAATGCAACCGCCCAGCCCTACGGACAATGCCCCCTCCAGACAATGCCCAGGGAGTGCGGTTGCACACACACACACACACACACACACACACACACACACACACACACACCCCTGCTGGGCAGGCACCTGTCTCTGCCTGAGATCTCAGCGGGCATCTATGCAGGGCATCTTCATCTTCCCTGGGTGGTCCCTGGAGACTTGGCCCAGAAGTGAGGGGGTTTGGGTGGCCCTGAGGGGGGCCCAGTGAGCTTGAAGACACAAAAGAGCTGCCTTCAGGGCCTTGGAGCTTGTTCCAGGTGGGGGTATGCAACAGGGGGTGGTGTGGTCTGATTGAGGGACCAGGTGCCAGTGGGAATGAGGGTACCCTAGGACCGACTAAAGCCCATTACCATTTCACAGGTGATGCAGTTGAAGTCTGGGTGCGCGGTGCCTTGCCCTGGGTCCCGGGGAAGGAGACAGCCGCTGAGTCGGGAGCAGAACCCTGGTCGTCTCTGCCATCACCAGACCAAAGGGGTCCAGGTGTCAGGTGTCAGAAAAGGATTGGGGTCACTTCTCAGAGAAGCTATCTCCCCTGAGGCTACTGTTGTGAAGAGACCAAGGATGAGCCCTTCAGGCGGCCATGCAGGGCCGGCTGTCCTGATGGGTACACACCCCACCCGCCTGGATGGGGAGGCCGGCTGTGAGGGGGCCCGGAGGGACCGTAGGTGGCCAGATTAACATTCTGCCTCTTGGGTTGATAAGGCTCAGGAACTTTGACCCAGCGAGCGAGGCTGGAGGGGAAGAGGTTTCGGCCTCTGGTAAGGGGTTCTGGCACAGTCAGGTGGCTGGGGCATCTCTGCGGGTGCCTGAGGCTGGAGATCGTGAGGTCTGGGCTCCTGCGGCCATCCTCATCCTGGAGCACTCTCCTCCCCTGGCTGGGGAGGACCGTGTGCTGTCTCCTTGGTGGGCATAATGGGGACCAAACCAAGACTCCAGAGGGCAGCTCTCAGACAAGCTGACATTTGGGTTGCTATCTGGAGGAAAAAGGGCTGTTATTCATAACAGTGGTCATAAATGCTTTGTGGAATCAGAGTGGAGTTGCTTTGAGCCCTAGCCAGCATGCTCCAATCAACCTTTGGCTCTGATAAAGATAAGCGGCCCCAAGGTGATAACACACAAACCAGAAACTGTCAACAGGTGCTAATTAGGGCGCTGGGAGCCGAGCCACACCCACTACACCTGACATGGGGAGAAAGCAGGTAGGGGAGCTCCATCTGTGTCCGGGAGGATATGGGCCCCCTCAGCATAATTACCTTTTTGTCCCCTCCTCCTTCCAACGACTCCCCATTCCCACCCCCAGCCCTGCTTACATGACATTACATAACAAAACACGAAAGAACAAAATCTGTTCGGACGTTGTGCAATATAACATGATCAGCGTGATGTAACAGTGGAAAGAGTCTTGAATTGGGAGCTAGGAGACCTGATTCAAGCCTTGCTCTGCATAAGCTTGAGTGGCATTTTTTTTTTAAGTTTTATTTTTTAAAGTAGTCTCGGGGCGCCTGCGTGGCTTAGTCGGTGGAACATCCGACTTGATTTCAGCTCAGGTCATGATCTCAGGGTCGTGAGATGGAGCCTAGCGTTGGGTTCCGTGCTGGGCTTGGAGCCTGCCTGAGATTCTCTCTCCCCCTCTCTCTCTGCCCTACCCCCCCCCCCCACTTGTTCTCTCTCTCTCTCTCAAAAATAAATAAATAAATAATATAAATAAAATAATCTCTATACTCATCATGGGTTGGAACTCACAACTCTGGGGCCCAGAGTCACACTGTGTAACGACTGAGCCAGCCAGGTGTCCCAAGTGTCATTTCTCTTGGAACTTCAGTCAGCCCCCTCTGTAAAATGGGGAGCGGGAAGGGGGCAGCTGTCCAGTAATCCCCCGCTGGGGTCCCCTCTCAGTGTAAAGTTCGTTCTCTTCCGCTCAGAACACTGTAATCTGCGAAGCGCGCAAAACGTCGCTGGTACCGCCCAGCAGCGCCGGGGTGTGCGTGACACTGGACAGAACCGCAAATCCATCCGCAGGAGGGGGAGTCGTGCGGAGCGCTGCAAGCTGTGGACAGTTCTCAGGGCTCCTGGAATCCCTCTCCCTATCGGAGCCAGAGGTCCGCGTGCCTGCTGCCTGCGCTCGGGGCACTTGGGGTCTATTTTTAACTTGGTGCCCCTTAAATAAATGTGGCATTGGGCCCCATGCTTCGTTTCACTCCTTTCCCTCCCCCCACAGTGCGCACACACACACACAAACACTGACGTGGCCATCCGGACGTGACATGGGGGGGGTCACTCCAGCTGGGGGAGTTGCTGGGGTCCCACTGCTCCCCCAGGCTCAGCCCAGCACAGATTCGGCTTCCCACCAGCAAAACCCCTCCTGAGAGCAGGGCAGGGACACTCATTTTCCCTAGAAACTGGTGGGAGAGGTGGGCACAGGGTTGCACAGGAGTAGATGCAGGGGTGAGGAGAGGGGGAGGACAGTGGCTGGGGAATGGATGAGTTGGGGGGCGATGAGAAGGGAGGTGGGTCCTGACCATCCATCCTCGGCCTGCTTCTCTAGGCAGCAGAGGGCTGCCTGTGTGGCTAGCTCGTCAGGCTCTGTGCTGGGCAGTGAGGCAGGGGGCTGACTGAGACCCTCACTGGGGCCAGGGCAGAGGAGAAGGGCACACATCAACATCTGGAGGGCTGAAATCACAGCCCCCACAGAAGTCACTACAGGGGCAGTGGCTCTCGGCTGGGAGAAGCTTCTCCTGCCCTGGGGTGTGGTAAGGAGGGCAGGGGAAGGTACCCAAGGTGAACCTTGAAAGGTGGGTGGGAATGCAACCTTCCTCAACCTCTCTCAGCCTCAGTTTTCTCATCTGAGTGATGGGTATAACTAATGGCCCTTTCTCGTGAGCGTCGAGTGAATGAATAGACGGAAAGCTCTTACAACAGGGCCTGGCTAGTACTGAAGTGTTGACTGCTGACTTTATGGTCAGGAGGATAAAGAGGGAGGGCATTTGGGGCATGTACACGGGGTGCAAAAACAAAAGAGAACGAAAGGCCCAGAGCCTAAGCAACCTGGCAGTGCTGGGAGGCAGTATGGAGCCGCGCAGGGACCTCTGTGCGCCAGGGCAGGAGTGCGCCCAGGGAGGGCGTGGGGCCGCCACTGCAGTAATTGCTCAGTCCGGCCAACGGACAGCGGGGTCCAAGGGGGCAGACCCGGGAGGGGAACTGGACCCCCCAGGCCTGGTCTCAGCTTCCAGGGCTTGAGTGAGGGGCCCATGGCTTTGTGGGGCTTGGATACTCAATGAGGCTAGTGTTGGGGAGGGGGTTTGCAGAGGAAGAGGGAGGAAGGGAGAGAGAGAGAGAGAGCTATAGGGTTGCAGCAAGGCCGCCAGGCAGGAATCTGTACCCACACTGGGGAGGCCTCTTTCCCATGGGCCACTCGCTCTCCAGTGCCAGAGGGCGCTCAGGCCTCTGCTGTGCTGGCGTAGCCCGCGCTCGCTGGCCTGCTGCGGCCTCACACCTGCACTGTTTCATCTTCGGTCAGTGTGGCTGCGTGTGTGTGTGTGTGTGTGTGTGTGTGTGTGTGTATGTGTACATGTGGGATGTCTAGATCAAACAATGCTTCGAAGGTCCTGCTAAAGGTCAGAGCAGTGAGGATTGAGGGCCTGGCCCATCTCCTCAGACCTTGGCATCCAGGCAGCTCCTTCCCACCCAGATCGCTGGGCCTTGGGGGCAGCCGGGGCTGACAGGCCTCTGACTCAGGCTGGCAGGGAGGAGCGGCTGTGGTGAGTGTCCTCTGCTGAGTGGCAGGCCCATAGAGCCCCAGGCTGGGGGCGGCCTTGCCGGGCTCTCCTGCCCCTGAAACAATAGCCAGGGCTGGGGCCAGGGGTCAGGACACAGGCTAGGACATGATCCGGAGGGGCGCTGAGCAGCAGCGGGACGCCCTGGAAGTGACTCCGAGGCTGACGGCCGGTCAAGCGTGTTGCTGACTGCGCATGGGAAGGCTGTGGCCACCCATCAGGGGCAGGCTGTCCGGCCCCCGGCCCCCGGCTGGGTGCACAGTAGCAAGCTCTCTGCTAACGGGGTGAAACAGAGTAGAGCCAGTGAATACAAAGTGCTGGAGGCCTGAGTTCCTCTGAGAGTCAGAAGCGACCCCAGGAGACACACAGCCATAGGGAAAGGCACTCTCTATATTTCATGTCTGCTGAGGCCCCTGCCCCAGAGATGGGACGGGGAGTAGCCCTGAGGTGCCAGGGTCACTCTGAGCTTTCTGGCCCTAGGATGCAGCCTCTGAAGGCTGCGGGTGGGTCCCTTCTCAGCCTATCTCCACTGCAGCCGCAGAAGCCCCACAGAAAAATCTCCCCTGAAAGAAGCCGTCTTGGAGCTTTCCAGGAATGCTGTCCTAGGGTGGAACTGGGGCGGCGGGGAGAGGAGGGGCGTGGGGTGGTATGTTCCAGAATAGACTTGGACCCAAACCCAAGAGCATGGTGTTCCCACGGGCCTGACCCCTGGCCATGGAGGAAACAGGAGGTCACGGGGATGTGCCTGGTGGCACCAGGACAAGGCAGGCTGTGTGTGTGTGTGTGTGTGTGTGTGTGTGTGTGGTGGGGGAGGGGGAAGAGGGAGAGAGAGAGAGATTGAGACAGACAGGGTTGGGAATGACCTGCAATGTCCCATGTTCGTGCCCCTAATGCCAAAGGGAGTCTGGACCGAGTAATCTCATTTTTTTCTTTTTTAAAAAAATTTTTATTTTATTAATTTTTTAAGTAAACTCTACCCCCAATGTGGGGCTCAAACTCATCACCCCGAGATTGAGAGTTCCATGCTCTACTGACTGAGTCAGCCAGGCGCCCCATCATCTTTATTTATTTATTTATTTTTTAAAAGATTTTATTTATTTAGTTGGCAGAAAGAGAGTGCAAGCAGGGGGAGCAGCATACGGGGGAGCAGCAGACGGAGAGGGAGAAGCAGGCTCCCCACTCAGTGGGAAGCCCAATGAGGATGTGGGGCTTGATCTCAGGACGCTGGGATCACAACCAAGCTGAAGACAGACCCTTAACCGACTGAGCCACCCACGTGCCCCTCATCTTTTATTTAAAAAAAAAATAAGTTTAGGGGTACCTGGGTGGCTCAGTTGGTTAAGCATCTGACTTCAGCTCAGGTCATGATCCTGGGGTCCTGGGATCGAGCCTCACTTTGGGCTCCCTGCTCAGTGGGAAGTCTGCTTCTCCCTCTCCCTCTGCCCCTGCCCCCATTCGTGCTCGCTCGCTCTCTCTCTCAAATAAATAAATAAACTCTTTTTAAAAATATGTTTAAAAGGAGACATAGTATAGCACAGTGGTGAAAAGTGTGGCCTGGACCAGACAGCCGGGGTTTGAACCTGGACTACTCTGCCCGCTCCGAGCTGCTGTGACTTCAGGTAAGTTGGTTATTCTGTCTCTATGACTGTTTCCACAACTGTAAAATGGGCATCTGAATTATATCTGACCTCAGAGGGTCATCGCAGAGAGGAAGTGAGCAAATATTAATAAAGTGCTTAGAAATCGGTCTTACACAGAGTGCACACTTAGCCAGGTTTGGTCCTTGTCGAAGGAGTGAAACCTCACGCCAGTCCATCAATGCCAGGCCCAGACCCAGGCCAGTGCTGAGCTCTGACCAGCTGGGCCCACATGGGGTGGGGCAGGGCTGCCAGCGTCAGCACATCCAAAGTCCCCAGACCTGCTGAGCTGGCAGAGAGCCTGCCCTGGCACTCCCCAACCCTGAAGAAGGACCTAGAAAAGTGCCCGGGCTTCCCAAGGTGTCAGTGGGTGGAGGGGACAGGGGACTGAGCCCTGGCCTTGGCTGAAGACTCCTTCCATGGATTGCTGACCTGTCCTGGCCTCGCTGCAGGGCTGGGCCTGGCTGACAGGTCAGTGGTACGTCTCGTCTATGGGGAGGGAAAGGTCCAAGGGTTCAGGACTCACTCCATGGGGGCTGTGGTGACAAATATGCGCTTAGAGGGGCTCAGAGCCGTCCAGCCCATGGCTGCCCTCCTACTCTCACTGGAATTCCATACCAGCAATCCACAGCAGCCCATCTTGGAATAAGTCTTAGCGGCCTTCTATTCCTGATGATTTCACCCAGCTCTGCAGCTGGGCAGTCCGTCAACAACATGTATCAGGGCCCTGCTGTGTGTTACACAAGTAAACTTCAGGGATATGGAGATGTCTGTCTTGGATGCTAGCCCCTGTACGTGGGGTCCAGGATTGAGTTGGGAAAGGGCTTCCTGGTTGTGGGAATAGTGTGGACTGAGGTGCATCGGAAGGAGAGAGCCCACCTGAGGTGTGCCATGTGGCTGGGGGGAGGGCGAAGGGGAGGAGGCGGCAGGAGGCTGGGTGGGAGAGTGAGAACAGGAAGGGCCCTGGGGTCCCTGCTTTCTCTGGAAAGAGCCCTTGAGGGTGAGACTTCAAATGTCCAGTGGGTGCAGAGGTGTTCTGACGTGCCCCAGGTTGGGTCCCGGAGCTGTTCAAGGAGTCTGCATGTTGACTCCAGTGTAACATCGGGGTGCAGCGGAGGGACCAGGTTGCCCCATACATTGTGCACCGCACGAGCGGCTCATTCTGCAGTTGAGCAAGGCAGTGGCCCTGGAACATTAAGGGGCCTGGTGTTTGGGCGTCAGTGAATGGGTGCTCGGCTGTGTGTCAGCACGTGACTGTGGGGTGTGATAAGCCAATGGCAGTGAGTGTGTGTGTGTGCCATGACTGGGGCACTACCCAGCAGCTGGGGGGCTATTTTTGGAGGTGTTAGCCAGTAGATATGGCCTCCCCCCCCATTCTATGCACACCTGCTCAGGTGAGAACACCTGGAGGTGATCCCACATCTGGGCTTGTACCTGGCTGGAAGTGTATCTCTGGGCCTCGAGCCAAGCAGGTGTGGGCCTCCCTGAGAGCCTGGCCTGGGAGGAGACAGGGAAGGGGGCAGGGGGTGGGGGGTGGGGTGGGAGTAGCTGGGTCTTCAGACTCTTTGGGGGCTTCAGAGAGAGACTGAGTAAATGACGTCCAGTGGCCACCCACCCATTTCTGTCTTTCCATTAGCCCATCCATGCTCCTGTGTCTTTCAGCCCATCGGCTAAGCTGTCCATTTGTCCATCCATTGGCCACCTGTGTGTTCTGGGTTCTCTCCTCAAATCACCTGCCTCCCTCAGGCCCCTCACTCAATTCCTCTGATGCAGGCTATAATCCCCTGATTATAGGCGAGCAAGCCTCGCCTTGACCTTTGCTAGCTCTCGGGGTCACAGCACACCCTCCTCAGCCCAGGTACGCAGCCTGCTCCGTTGGCCTCCACTTCACCCTGTGGGTGTCACGAGGTCCCAGCACTCCCTCGCCCGTCCTGGAATCAAAGATGCGCAGATGCCCCCTCCAGCCCTTTTGCCAGAAGGTTCTCCTGTCTCTAGCCTATACAAGGCTTCTCTCCTCCAGGGAGTCTTCCCTGAACCCCCAGCTCTGCTCCTGGTACCTCAAGCCTCCCTCTGCTACAGCCACGTGCAGGCTGTGGGAAGCCTGGCTGGAGCCCTGTGGGAGCAGAGCCGAGCCCTCCCAGGTGGGGAGGGGCCACCTAAAATGGGGAGCTGCCTTGGAGCAGGGGACCAGGGGAGGGCCATGGGGCAGGTCACATGTCCCCACCCCCGGGATTTCCCTGGATGTGGTCCTTCTCCCACCCAGAACCCCAGCACAATGCTAGGGCTCCCCCAGGGAGGTCTCTCCTGTAGAAAATGGGGATTCTCACATCTTCCCAAATGGGCTTTAGACTGCTGCTTCCCGGGTTCCATCGCCCCCCTCAGCCCCGAGATCTCCCCCTGGCCTGGACTGTGGGTGGAGGGCGCTGGCCAGACCAGAGAAGGACCAGCTTCTTGGTGTTGCTCTCTCCAGGAAGTAGAACTAGAACACTGGAGGGAGATGGGGTGAAGGCAAGGCTTATCCATTATAGAATATGTGTGCAAATGTGCGTGTGTGTGTGTGCATTCATAGAGAGCAAACATTCCCTGGGCTCCTGGTGTGTGCCAGCCACTGCTGCAGGCATTGAAGAAAGAGCAGTGGGACAAGACCAACGGGCATTGCCCTCAGAAGGCAGGTCTAGAAGGGGAGACCCAGGAGCAGCTGGGGCGGTGAGTGTGGTGAGAGCCTGTGCGTGTGTGGATAAGGGGCCTATATGGGAACAGGGTCAGGTCCAAACAAGTACGTGTGCGTGTGAACTTGAGTGTGTGCCTTTGGGGGTACTCCTGGGTCCCCTGGGGTCTGGGCTAGGCAGCTGGCATGTGTCCGTGCAGGCCCGGGACTGGCACTCCCATGCACGCCAGCCAGTTTGGGAGGCTATGTGGCAGCCACAGCTGGCTGACTCCCAGGCTGCAGGGTTCTAATTTGAGAAGTGACGCCCTATAGACCCCTCCGCACACCTGCTCAGGTGCCCAGCCCTGGAGAGGGCCCAGCTGGCCTGCTGGGGGACGAACCTGTCTCAGCCAGCACCGCCGGCTCTCTGCCACCCTGGCCCACGCTTCAAACTGAGCAGCCTCTGGCCTCCAGTTCAACACGGCGGGCTGGGCCTGGGGACCTGGCAATCGATGGGGAATCGCATCTCCCAAGCCCTACACCTGCGGCCCTACCTCCCAGCTCCCAAGAACGCCCCACCCCACCCCCCCTTTGCAGGAGGCTCAGCTCTGGAACCCTCCAGGATGCTGCTGGCCCACCGTGCCCTGCCCAGTCGCCCTGAGAGGTGGGCCAGGCTGGGCTGGAAGTGGGGGGAGAGGAGGGAAGTCGGCTGGGCCCTTCTAACACCTCCTCCCTCCAAGGGGCTTCTTTCCTGGCTGCAAGTGGAAGGTCCAGAGAGGCAGAAGCAGCAGGGGCGCCTGTGTGCCCCGCCCCCTGCCTCTGACCTCTCCTCATTCTCCCCTTGGTGCCACCTCCCATGCATGCTCCGGGCCCTGCCCTGCTGCAGAACCTTCCGTGGCTCCCTACAGGCATTTACTAGGGCAAGCTCAAAGTCCTCTCAGGCTGGTGTGCAGTTTTTCTGCACTCCTACCATCGCCAGCTTCCCAGCAACACCCTCTCAACTAGGCTCCTGTTCTGCCTCCGGCCTCCGTGCACACCGCTTTCCCTCCAGGGCATGAAGGAAAAGGCCATGCCCGGACCTGAGTGCCTTATTGACTTCATTTCCTCCCATCTGCGTTAAGTCCCTGTGAGCTGTTCTCCTGTGCTCTTTGTACAAATGACGAGATGGGGCTCAGCGGAGGACAGCGGTTTGCTCAAGGCTACAGAGCAGGCAAAGAGCACAAGTGGGATCCAAAGCTGCTGCTCTGTCTCCACTGGGTCATTCGGTTCGACTGGCTGTAAGAGAGAGACCCTTACGGAGCCTAACAGCACCAAATCCTATGCCAGCAACTGGAGATAGTAGTAGGGGACGGGGCACATACAAACACCAAACACGCACAGCGTGCAGACGGGGAGGAGGGGAGAGGTGTTGAATCGCTCACCTCCCAGTCTTAAAACCTTAACACTTGCGACTTAGACCCCCAGTTGGTCCCTTTCAAGGAATGAGCTCTATTTCCCTTTAAAAGGGGGCAAGAGTAGAAAAGAGAAAAACACATTTTGTTCTGATGTCTCAAGATGTCATTTGGGGACAGTTTGTTCTTTTTTCTCCCTATCTCTGTCCCCCCATTCCTCCACCCCCACCCCAGGCTGGTCCTGGGGCCACAGATAGCATCATCTTCACCCCTATCATTCCCTCCCTGCCTCCACCACCCCCTAGGCTTTCTAAAATCCCAGCTCTGGTGCTGAGCTCCTAGGCCCGCGGGGGGGGGGGGGGGGCGCCCCAGGNATCATTTTTTGGGACAGTCAGGGATTTGGGAGAGGGGCCGGTGGGGAGGGGCGGATTTGGGCTAGCCCAAGGCTCAGGTCTGATCCCCTTCACTGTCTCTGATTTTTGCTGAAAAGTCCAGCTTGTTTTTGCACCATAAGCTCCGTGAGGACTGAGACCTTCCTTGTTTGTCTGGTTCACAGGCTTACAGGCTTTTTTTTTTTTTTTTTTAAAGTTTTTTTTTATTTATTCGACAGAGATAGAGACAGCCAGCCGGAGAGGGAACACAAGCAGGGGGAGTGGGAGAGGAAGAAGCAGGCTCATAGTGGAGGAGCCTGATGTGGGGCTATCCCATAACGCTGGGATCACGCCCTGAGCCGAAGGCAGACGCTTAACTGCTGTGCCACCCAGCTTACAGGCTTTTAAAATACAAACCACCATCGCTTACTTCTGGAGACCCCACCCAATTCACACGAACATACCAACACTCGATCTGATCCCACACCAGATGTCATTTTATGGGCATTTTTAAAAAAGACCTTATTTATTTATTTGAGTGTGAGAGAGAGAGCACAAGCAGGGGGAGAAGCAGGCAGAGGGAGAAGCATACTCCCCGCTGAGCAGGGAGCCTGATGTGGGACTCGATCCCAGGACCCCGGGATCATGACCTGAGCCAAAGGCAGACACTTCATTGACTGAGCCACCCAGGCGCCCTGTGGGCATTTTTGTAAAAAAGATATTCAAACAATTACGATTGTGAAATTATCCAACCAGAATTAATGCATTTAATTTAAAAACGACTCTAATTTCAAAAGCATCACGCATACTTGGAAATTCTTTGTAACAAGAACATCTTAAACCAGCAAATTGCTTTCTTTGCGTGTAATGAGACCTTCCTGTGTTTCAGGTTTTCCAGCTAACAGGCTTGCTATAAGATTTTGTGACATTAAATAATATCATTAGAGTTTCCGTTTTCTAGCGTTTAAAAAATATTTGGAAGCCGGGCGCCTGGGTGGCTCAGTCAGTTAAGCAGCTAAGCGTCTGCCTTCGGCTCAGGTCATGATCTCGGAGTTCTAGCATCAAGTCCTGCATTAGGCTCCCTGTTCAGGGGGGGAGCCCGCTTCTACTTCTGACCCTCCCTGCTCGTGCTTTCTCTCACTGTCTCTCACGTTAAAAAAAATAATAATAATAATTATATATATATATATGCCAATACATGCCCCCACCCCGGATCTCAAATCTTTCTGTAGGCCCTTAAACATGTCGTATGTCCCAGAAACCTTATGTGACTGCAAGGATGGGCAGCCTGGTGCATATTGGCTCCTTAAATACTGTTGGAGAGCAGTAAGAGAAAGGAATACAATGATTTGGAAACATAAGGAAGACAGTAAATTAAAAAGAGATACTATTTTCATCTTTCAGATTGGCAAAGACCAAAAAGCAGTGTTTTGTTTTGTTCTTTTTTTTTAAGATTGTATTTTTAAGTAATCTCTATACCCAACGTAGGGCTTTAATCTACAACCCTGAGATCAAGAGTCATGTGCTCTACTGTCTGAGCCGGCTGGAAGCCCCATCAAAAAGTGTTTTTTGATACAAATTGGTGCAATTATTTTGAGGACCACTGGCTGACATGTATCCAAATGCAAAGTGCACATCCCTTTGCCCAGCACTTACGCTTCAAGGAATCTAGGCTCCTACAAATATATGAAGATATATAGAGAAGTACTTTCAGGGTCATGAAAGACTGGGAATGGACGAGAGGTCGACTGACAGAGGACTGATAAAAATGGGGGGGCAGCTGTACCCTGGAACTGGGTATAGCCGTAGAAGAACGCGGGCAGGTGTTGATAGAGAACAAATACCTCTGCACAATGTTGAGGGAGAAGAAATCAAGGTGCAGAACAGTGTGTAAATGCATTATTTTTTGTGTGAAAAAAGGCAAACAATATACATGCACATACATATATGTGTATTTATACACTAGGGAGCACCTAGAAATCATTGCAAGGACACTTAGAGACTGGGAGGAATAATTGTCTCTGAGAGGGGAACTGGGAGGTTGGAGGGAGAATTGTTTTTTTGCTTTTGCTATGTTTAATTTTTATTTATTATTTTTTACAATATTTATTTATTTATTTATTTATTTATTTATTTATTTATTTATCAGAGAGGGAGAGCACAAGCAGGGGGAGCAGCAGGCAGAGGGAGAAGCAGGCTCCCTGCTGAGCAAGAAGCCCAAGATGGGGCTTGATCCCAAGACCTCGGGATCCTGACCTGAGCCGAAGGCAGATGCTTAACTGACTGAGCCACCCACGCGTCCCTGCTGTTTAATTTTTTTTTCACGATTTTGTTTTGGGGGCACCTGGCTGGGTCAGTCAGTAGAGCACGTGACTCTTGATCTTGGGGTTGTGAGTTTGAGCCCCACATCTGGTGCACGTTGGGTGTAGAGACAGTAGAGACATGGGGCTCGAACTCACAACCTCCAGATCAAGAGTTGCACGCTCCACCCACCAAGCCATCCAGGCGCCCCTACATTCAATGTTTTTTTATTTTTTAATGTTTTTCATTCAATGTTTTTTTAAACAATTGGTACACATCTCTCTTTTTTTTCATTAAAAAAAAATCTCATTTACAGACAAATGCCTGTGGAATAAATGAAGTAAAACAAACAAATGCATGAATGAATAAATTCTAGGTCCTGTGGAGGAACGAATTGCATTGCAGCCTGGAGCCCAGGGCCTTTGGCCCCCCAGTGGAGGAGGCCCACAGAAAAGGCCGAAAGCCCCAGTCTATTGTGCTGAGGGAGGGGAGGGAGGTGAGGGAGGGGAGGGGTCTGGAGGTTTCCTCGGGGAGGGAAGGGCAGGGCGTGAGGGATGGAGAAGGTTGGGCAGATGGGGAGGAGGCGGGGGTAGGTTAGCTTTTGTCCTGGGAGGGCTGCCTCTCCATCCCTGTCACTCCCCACCCCCCACCCTACAGGGTACATCTGTTTCAAGCCTGGGAAGTCCCAGCCTTTAGCGTGATGCCTGGCATATAATCTGTGGCAATAAATAGTGGTTAACTGAATGGATGGAATCACCCGTTGGTTAATCTCTAGACCACAGTGTTAGTCACTCCTGTCTCTTCCCCAAACACCTCTTTGCCACCGAACAACAGCAAATGATTCTCTCAGGGCTGCTGTGTACAGCTGTGCAGTCTGTCTACTCCACAACTCCAGGAGGAGCCATTTTCATAGACTGGCATGTGAGCGATGCCTTCTGAAGTTGTAGGACATGGCGTACCTGCAAAACACTGTTTCTTCTTTCAAACTCAGGGGACTGAAACCACACTGGGAGTAGGAGAGGAAGGGGATGGGGAATCTTCTAATCCAGACCCTTTACGGTTTCCTCCTCCTTTTTTACCTCCAGTTCCTAAGGACCCTCCCTTCCTTTGTTCCTCTCTTATTTGAGTTTAAGGTGACTTAGCCAAATCTGACCAATTACTCTGTCCCTTGACTACAGAGTTTGGAGCTTGCTGTATTTTCTTGGCAAGTTCCAGAACTTTCTGGGTCTCAGTTTCCCCACCTATGGAATGAGTAAATGTGTAAGGAGAAGCTCATGGGGACAAAAGTTTGAAGGAATGCATCCTTATAGGATGCGGCATCTTCAGAGAGGACAAGTCCCCGCATCCTGCTTAGTTCTGCTCTGCCCTCCAGGCCTCCGGGCCTTCCATTTAGCATAGGGAACAGTATCCTGGAACGGAAGAAAACTGCAGGGAGCAGGAGCCCTCATCAAGTCCTGACTCTGATGATACCCACTGGTGTGCTACTACTAAGCAAGCCCTATCTCCTACCTGGGCCTCAATTTCCTCGTCTGTAGAATGGGCGCTTAGGCCAGATCAGCGAGTATCAAAATACTGGACTGAGCCTGTCATGGCCTTCCCTTTTTCTCTTTAATTTCTGTCATTTGTGTGTGTATGTGTGTGTGTGGTGTGTTTAAAGATTTTATTTATTCGAGAGTGAGAGATAGAGCAGAGCAGAGAGGAGGGTCAGAGGGAGAAGCAGGCTCCCCACTGAGCAGGGAGCCTGATGCGGGACTCGATCCCAAGACCCCAGGATCATGACCTGAGCCGAAGGCAGACTCCCAACCGACTGAGGCACCCAGGCGCCCCATGTCATTTAAGTTTTCTTCCTTCTGGTTGCAAACATCACGTGTTCATGCAAATTCAAACAGTACCAAAATAGATAATGCACCAAGAGAAACTAACACTTCTGGAGAATCACTACTAACTTTTTTTGTTTTTTTGTAACTTTCAATTCTGATATAATTTCAAATATGTAAATAGTCACAAGAAGAGTTCAAAGATTCTGGTAGACCTTTTCCTCTGATTTATCACTTGTTTACACTTTATCCCTTTATTGCTCTTTCTCTCTCTGAATACCTGTGTACGTGTGTGTGTGTGCATGTGTGCGTGTCTACAATTTCTTCCCAAACTATGTGAGTGTGAAGTGCAGGCCTTATGCTCTTTTACCTCTCAAGGCTTCAGGGTGTATTTCCCAAGAACAAGGACGCTCTCTTCCAGTGTAGGACTTACATAACCCCTGCAGTTAACAAAATCAGGAAACTTAGCATTGATACAACACTGTTACCTAGTCCACGCAGGCCATGTTCAAAGTCAGTTGGGTCAGACCTTTTCATATGTTTCCAGCCAAAGTAGAAAAATCTGGATGAGTTTTTTTTAAAGCCAACATGTATTTAGCTTTAAGGATTGTGCTTACCTCCAAAATCAGGCTCTCCCCTGTCGTTCTGCTTTTACTGGTGCCTAGGCTGTCCCCTCTTAATGATGGTGACAGCACAGAGTGGGTTGTTTTTTGCTTTTGAGATTCTTACTTGGCAAAATAAGAAGCAGGCAATCTTCTGCTAGTCCTTCAACTTCTTTTGCAGGGATCCCAATGTGTGGTCGTCCCCCCTCCCCCCCCTTCGCTAACAGTCCCTGGCTCCAGGTGAGTCAGATCATGAGAGACTTTCCCTGGAGCCTAGCTGAGAGCACAGCTGTTCCCATCGCTGGGAGCGGGCATGCGATAGGCGGCCACAGGCCCTGTGCCTCCGGAGCCAAGGGTCTCTCACCCAGCAGAGTGCACCTCTACCCTTTCTGCGGCTCTCCGGCATCGGTGCTGTGCATCCCCTACCTTGGCAGCCACACGCAGAGGCGGAGCCCTCCTCCCACTCCAGAAACCAGACCCTGCCCTCCCAGCCTCCTTTGCGGCTGCACTACAGGCATGTGACCTGGCTCAGCCAATCAGATACACCCTCCCATGACCTCGGACTCTGGAGTATGTGACACAAAACAGCAGAGATGGGCTGTATCGGACAGAATTGGGGGCGGCAGCAGCAGCAGGAAGAGTTTTCAGGGGGCAGTGGAGCCGCAGAGCCAGTTGCCTTGTGGTCCTCCCTGCTCTGGCCTAGAGATGTGATTTGGGCTGAGGTTCTGGCTGCAGTCAGGTCTTCCCTGGCTCCTGCATCTGGCTCTGCAGTGGGCTCGGAGTCCGTGAGCTTTCCGTTGCTTGCAACCGGGAGTCCTGACCGGTAAATACAGAGAAGTCGGTATCATGGGAATGGAGAGGCGCTGGGGCCTGAAGTGTGGACACATCGGGACTTGGGCCGTGATTCCGTGAGGGTGGGAAGCCACGGAGGAATCCAGTGTCCTGATCATGAATGTGGATGGAACACCCCCGTGTTAGGTGTCAGGTGGGGCCGTGCAGTCGGGATGTGAGACCAGAGAGCTTGGAGTCTGAGGATGCAGCCGGGAGGAGGGAGATGAGCTCAAGAAGGGAGGGGGTGCCTTTGTAGGAGGAGGCAGCCAAGCTGGGTCCCATGGTTCATCTCCCCACAATATTTTTTGACCTTTCTGGATATGCCACACAGTGGATTGGTTAATAAAACAGTCTGGGGGTGGATATTGTTATCCCCATTGTACATATGGAAAAAAAATGAAGTAATTGGTACAAGATCAGAAAAGCAGAAGGGGACAGGGTCAGAATTTATACCTGGCCCTAACTCCAACAGTGAGGCTCATAAGAACCTAAGCAGATTCCCCGATTAGGGACCCATGTCTCTTCCTCAATCCCTGAGTTTTTATATGCTTCCCGTGGGTACTTTGAGTAACATATACTCCTTGTAAGTACTTTGTGAGATAGTTTGGTCAAGTAATAGAATCTGGGGACCTGGCTCACTTTGTAAATACCAATCCTCCCCTCTTCTTCCCTCACCAGGAAAAAAATTCAGGTCCAAACAAATGAGCTGCAGCACTCAGGCATGGTTGGGGTTGCCTCCCCATTGGCCCTTCTCCTCCCACCACCCCCCTCTCAGTACCCCCTGAGCCCAGGTTTGTTCCAGGTGTTTGTCCTTCTCCTTCTGGACTCAGGGTTAGTACTATGGCACTAATAGTGGAACCATCCCTCTTGCTTGGAATAGATTCAGGCATGGGATGTGGCTCAATTCTGGCCAATGAGCAGTCTCTTAGGAACTTCAGGGAAAAATTTTTCCTTGATCTTAAAAGGGGACACAGGATGAGGTGTTTCCTTGTTTTGTTTTGCTGTTATGGACATTGTTGTGTGACAATGTGATGTCTGGGGTAGTGGCAGCCATCTTGTGACCACAAGGAGAGCCAGCCAAGGACAAGGCAATATGCTGAGAATGGCAGAGGGGAAGGAAAAAGGGAAATAGCCTGAGTCCTTGATGATGATGTTGAGCTGCAGGATTAACCTCTGCTAAAGCTACCCTTCCTCTGGACTTTTTGTTCTGTGAGATAGTACACTCTCCTTATTGTCTAAACCTACTGCATAGAAATTCTCTGTTTCTGGCCACTGAAAACATCTTTACTGGTGCATGAACCATGGGATCAAAAGAATAAACACCTGACATAATAATCTGATATGCTAATACCTGACAGCAGGGACAACAGCCATTGGTTAAATGAGGAAAATCTAATTCCTTGACCACGGGAGAACCTAAGAATTTCTTTCTTTCTCTGCAAGATGAATTGCCTGTGCCCTGCATTCTGCATCTTGTCCAGGCATGTGGGAGGGCTTCTATCAGAGGAGAGGTCCACTCCTGGCCAGCTGAACTTCTGACTCCCATTTCCTGTAGGGTCAGCAGAGGAGAGCAGCTTTATTTACTGAATCAGGATGGAAAACAGATGTCCAGGCACCCCACTGGGCTCAGGCTCACCCTGGACAGAGGTTGGGCCTGTTCTCAGTCCTGACCCACCCACCAGTCCCCTGTTCCCCATATCGAGTCCAGATGTGGCTTCTTCCAAGCTCTAATAATAATTTTGATTTGTTGCGGTTAAGTAACCTTCGCCCCCAGCTCAACCCTAAACCCTCCAAGGAGAAAAATAGGAGTTACATTATGAAACATTTGTAAGGAAGCCTGGGTGGGACACAGAGGAATGTGGACTTGAGAAGCAGACCAACGTGGGTTCAACCACAGCCTAGTCTCACACTAACGGTGTGATCTCAACCATTGCATCAATCAACAGCGGCTGTGTAACAAGCCATCACAAAACTCAGTGGCTTGAGTCAGCAACTGTTTCTTTGCTCATAGTTCTAAAATTTGGGCTGGGCTTGGTGGGACAGCTCCTTTGTTCTCCACATAGGGTTGTGTTTTGGAAGTGAAGTCAGATGGGACAATGGAGCATCTGCACAAGCTGAGGAGACCTGTACAATTCGCGTGTCCACCCTGTGCTTTGCTTCCCTGTCCCTGTGTAGAGTCCTTTCCTTCCAGTCCTTCCTTACTCATCAGCAAGCTGAAGGTAGAAAATGCTGGTAGCATATGTGCATGCCACAAAGAGAAGCTCTTCCCATAAACAGCCTGAGGTGATCTCTGAAAATGGTCCGCTATTTGCTTGACCCAGTAAACATCACGAAATCATGTAAATCGAGAGAGTCAAATCTTCGTGTTCCCTTAAGAACACCCGAGAAACTGCTCAGGCCAACCTGGATATGCATTTGTGAAAAGTCATCGAGTATATGAAAGATGTCACTTACAGAAACCGTGTGTGCTGTTCTGTAAATAAATGGTGGGATTGGCAGGCTTGCTCACACCAGCAGTGGGGCTGGACATGGGTTCAGTAGCCCAAAAAAGAGTACTAAATTTTTGCCGCGTGTGCTTAAACATGTAAAGTGTAATGCTGACCTTAAGGGTTTAGATGTAGATTTTCTGGTCAGGGAGCACATCCAAGTGAACAAAGCCCCCGACCTTAAAGAACTCATGGTCAGATAAACCCCTGCATGAGCTCTCCTTGCCACGTTGAGATGATCCTTACTGAAAAAGCAGATTCTCCCCAAAGTAGGAGAGGAGGTTGCCCAGAAAGGAAAAGCTATCCCAGAAGAAACTGAAGAAATAAAAACTTATGGCTGGGAATAAATTCAGTGTAAAATAAATGCAAATAAAAGTAAAGACATTAGGGGCGCCTGGGTGGCACAGTGGTTAAGCGTCTGCCTTCGGCTCAGGGCGTGATCCCGGCGTTGTGGGATCGAGCCCCACATCAGGCTCCTCCGCTGTGAGCCTGCTTCTTCCTCTCCCACTCCCCCTGCTTGTGTTCCCTCTCTTGCTGGGTCTCTATCTCTGTCGAATAAATAAAATCTTAAAAAAAAAAAAAGTAAAGACATTAAAAAAAAAGCAGAAATAAAACTGAGTTAGTTTTGTGCAGTGTTTCCACTGTTCTGGTAACCTGAAGTATATATGGGTATATGAGCCATGGGACATGAATTGCCTGATTTTCATGATTTCACACATGAGGTAAAAGCTCTTACATTTGCATTTGGAACAGACAATAGTGGAAAGTTGAACAGTAAAATTCATGCTAATATTTACAATTTTTAATTTTTCTTAGAACAACATTAAGCAGCAAACACTATGATGTTGGGAGGGGGTGGGGGATGGGCTAACAGGGTGATGGGCATTAAGGAGGCACGTGATGTATGAGCACTGGGTATTTTATAAGACTGATGAACCACTGACCTCTACCTCTGAAACTACTAATACACTACATATTAATTAAATTGAATTTGAATAAAAAATTTTTAAAAACACACCATGATGACTTGAGAGAGAGAGACTCTGGAAGAAAGGAGAGCTTTATATTTTAGTATCTTTAATGATTTTTTTTTTAACTTTTTCAACAAAGAGGCCCACGTTTTCATTTCCTCTGGATTCTGCAAAAGTAGCTGACCCAGGGGCCAGGTCTCTTAAGTGAAGACAGGCTTAGGTCAAAATCCACACAGCATCACTTTGGTCACATTCTCTTGGCCTAAGCGAGTCACAAGGCCAGTTCAGAGTCAAGGGGGTGGGGGAGGGAAACAGACTCTTGTGAGATCAAGAACCACATGCTTCACTGACTGAGTCTGCCAGCTAGGCACCCCCAGACTCCAAGTCTTGAAGGGAGTATTTGATACAGCGATGAGCGGAACTGCTGGCGGCCACCTTTGAGGGCAATATTCAACAACCATTGGTCAAAAGCTTTCTCCTCAGGCTTCTCATCTGTAATACAGGAATAATTCTATTTACTTCCCAGGGTCATTTGAGAATAAAGGAATATTGCGGCTGAAATTGTCGGAACGTGGCGGACAGCACATTCAGGATTGGCTGCTCCCCTTTAATCTTGACTTTTAAACGCTTACCTCCTTGCTATCTCATTCCATCTATCCGTTCATTCATTCAGTATCTCTTGAGTCCTATGACCCAGGTACTGCCCTAGGTGCAGAGAATACAACACACAAAAGTCCCTGTCCCCATGGAGTTTACATTTTGATAAGAGAGACAAAAGTTATCATCAAATACTTGGTGTTCGGATGGTGAGAGATGTTAAGAAGAAGAAAGCGGGAGAAAGGGATAGAGAGCTGAGGAGGGGCCGGCTGCACTGTGTGGCCAGGTCCTCCAGCCAATCCTGAAGGCGGAGCCATGAGGATATTACAGGCAGAGGGAAGGGCCATTGGCTCTGGGAGGGGGCGGCCTGGGGTGTTTGCAGAACGGTCAGGGGCACCGGGTATCTGGAGCTGAGAGCCGCAGGAGCGAGAGGGCCGCTCCTCGTGGGCCCTTGGGAGGATTTTGCCTTTTACTGTGGAGGAGATAAAAACACGGGCAGGTTTGGAGGAGGGGGCAGCGGTGGCAGTGGGGAGCAAGGCCGGGGGAGGGAGGCCAGTGGGATGGTGGCCTGGCCAGGATGGTCGTCGCAGAGATGGGAGAAGTGGTCGGTTTCTGAATGGTTTCCTGAATGTCAGCAGGCGGGATTTACCTATCAACTCTCAGTAAATCAATCTAGTATGGAAAGCAGGTTTTATTAAATTCTCATTTTATAGAAGAGGAAATATTCTGAGTGACTTGTGCGATGTCACACAGCTGCTAAGTGGTGTCCCTGGGCAGGCGGGAAGGCTGTGGGATCTGTCTGAGGCTGACTAGTAATGGGATGTGTATGTGGTCTGTGTGTGGGTGTGTCTGTGACATGCCTCCTCTGGGTTGTCTTTTTTTTTTTTTTTTAAGAGAGAGAGAGCGTGCTAGGGCATGGGGTGGGGAAAAGGGAAAGGGAGAGAGAATTTTCAGCAGGCTCCATGCCCAGTGCAGAGCCTGACCAAGGGGTTTGATCTCATGACCCTGAGATCATGACCTGAGCCAAAATCAGGAGTCGATTTCTTAACCAACTGAGCCACCCAGGCACCCCTCTCTGGGTCTTCTTATTTGTCCCTTCATCTCCATCTGTGACCCACTGCCACCTTCCATCCTCTGTTCTCCTTCTGTCTTGTAGACACATCTTCATCCTGCCCCCCAGGCCCGTTTCCAGAGGGCCTATGTACTTCCTGTGCCCAGGGGAACCCATCTGTGTCTATGGGAGTGTGTAAGTTTGTGTGTGACTCTTGTCACGCTCACATGCCTTACGTGAGTGTGAATGTCCCCAGTGTCTGAGTGTTACTTTGGCTGTGTGAGGGTGTACATGCATGACCCTGGCTGTGAGAACCTACATGTGAGGGGACTTCAGGGCCTGAGCGTGTGTGAGCGTGAGGTGTGCCTGTGTGTGCAAACATGTGAGCGTTTGAGGTGTTCTCTCTCCCCTCCACCCATTCAGACTTGCTCCCATCCTAAAAGACACAGGCCTTGCCCACCTCTTGCCCTTTCTGATTCCTGACCTCCCACTGCCCCATCTGTCAGAACCACACAGGGGCTGGCCTCCCGTCTTTTGCGGTGGTCTGGCTGGTTTAGAGGCCATTTCCTAGACTGCAGGGCAGGGTGGGCCTGTGTGCACACCCCGCCCTTGGTCACCCTTCAGCTACCTCTCCTGAGGTCAGTGGGCCCCTCCCTCCACCTCCCCTGCGGGTTTCTTTAATGGAGGAAGGGACACTGACCTCAGAAGGGTCTGGCAGGCAGGTCTGGTGGCCTCCAGTGGGCTGAGGCAGGTGGGGCAGAAAGGGGTTGCAGCCTCAGGCTTCCTTCCTGCCTGAGGGTGGTCAGCTGACCCTCCTCCAGGAGGCTGGAAATCCACACTGCATTCTCTCAGTGCGCTCCCAGGGGCCCGTTGTTGGGGCCTTGGGACCCCAGAGGCTTGTCCCCACTTAGGGAGGCCTGTGGGTCCCAGGGCAGCTTGGCCCCGCTCTTTGCCTCCTTGCCCCACTCTCCCTTTAGGAGTCCCCAGGCCCCAGGCCTCCTCCCCAGCTCCAGCCCCAGAGCATTCATAGGCTCCTTCTGGTCTAAACCCTTTCCCTTCTCTGTCCCCTTCTTCCCCAGACATTGGTTCCTCTGAGAGCCTGTTGGCCTCTCAGGTACCAGAGGATCCTTTTTCTTTAACTCACTGGAAACTGGACCTTTGCTTGGAGCAAGGTGAGGAGGTGCCTGGAGGCGTGGGGTCAGTCGGTCCATCCTCCAGGTCAGCCTGCCCTCCCCTCAGTCCTGGTCATGCGCACTCCAGCCTGAGTGCCTTTGTTCTAGTCCTTTCCTCTGTCCTCTAGTCCTTTCCCCAGGCCCTGCTTGGCTTCTCCCTCTCCAAGCATTTGTCAACCTGTCATCTTGCCAATGGAGCCTGCTTGGCCCACCCAATTTACTACTGTGGCCTGTGTGCGTCCGCACACCCCCTCGCACTCTCCTGACCGTCTCCTGGCCCTGCTCTGCCACCTGATATCTCATTGCACCCACCACCTCCTTACATACAACAGAGTCTATTCTGTCTACTGTGTGGCCCGTCCAAGAATGTTGGCCCCAGGAGGGCAGGGAGCGGGGTGGCATTCCCCGATGTCTCCCAAGCGCCTGGAACCTTGTGGGGCCGTCTGAGCAGCTCCACAGACATTTGCTGTACTTGTTGGCATGGCTGCTGAGAGAAGAGAGAACCTGTGGGAGAAATGGCTGCTCCTCCCGCAGGCCTGTGGTCAGAGGGCCGGACTCTGTGCCCTCCCGGCGGGGGAGGTCCAGCTCCCTCTACCCCACCCGCCTTCCTGGGGGGGCGGGCACTGGGCCAGAGAGCCACACCCCCGTGCTGGCCCCGCACATGCATGCTGGCATACACCTGCGCAGCCGGCCTCCATGGCCCCCCCCCACCCACCACCCGCTGACGTGGCTGTGGTTTCGAGGCCCCAGAGGTGCAGATTAGAGACAGAGTGTCCTGTTTTCTGCGGCTGCAGAGGCAGATGGGGGTGGGGGACGGGCTCCCCTGCAAACAAGCACACTCAGAGGCCCCTTGTCCCCCCCTGCTTATGCACACATGCACGTGCATGTACTCACGCATAGATGGATGGCCAGGTGGACCCAGCAGCCCGGCTGCTCTTAGGTCTCAGCCCGGGACTGTGCACCGGTCTGGACCAGGCCCTGCTGCAGCTGGGGAGAGGGGGCAGAGGAAGAGGCTGCGAGCTCCCTCCCCCACACCTGAGCTGCCCCCTTTAGGGCTTTATGCCCACCCAGCGTGGCCGCGCAGCCACATTGGCCAGTTCTTTCCTTTGGGGGGAAACTGTGCCCTCTTTCGCCTTCTCCTGTCAAAACCACATCCCTGTAGGAGGGGCCCGCATTCAGCCCTCGGTGGGGTGTCGCTCCTGGGCTCTGGGGCGCACACAGTGGCTGGCTGGACTGCCATGGCCCCCCAGTGCCTGCCAGGGCCTTTGCTGCTCCAGGAATCGCCACCTGGAGGGAAATGAGTGTGGCCTCCAGAACCAGGCCTCCTGGGGTGAATGTCAGCTCGGCATGACCTTAGGCAAGTCACTTCACCTCTCTGTGCCCCAGTTTCCTCCCTGGCAGAGCTGTTGTAAAGATGAAATAGGTTCATGTATGCAAAGTGCTTAGCCCAGCACCTGCTGTGCAGGGAAGCTGTCAGTAAATGTTAGCTATGGCTGTGATGGTTTCCTGCTTCAGAGCCAGGAACGCCTGAGAAGCCGCCCGGGTCAGGGCTTGTGGCCCAGGGCTGGCCTCCCAGACTGAGCCAACAGCTTCCAGACCCACCAGGCGTTTGTGGGAGACTCAGAGGGCCAGGCAGTGGGTGGGCCCGGGGAAGGGGCTCATACCTCAGCCTGCGGCCATCTGTAGGACGGGAATCCCTCAACCTCCCAGCCTCAGGAGGGCCCCCCTGCGGCCTGCCTGTTCTCCAAGCCCCCTGGCCTTGCAAGGTGCCCCTCAGGCCATCTCCTGCAGTAGGAATGCCTGTTGACCCTGCTTTCTGAGCACCCACAGTTCCTACTCCCCGGGGCCTCAGGCTCCTCGAGTAGGAGAGGGGATAAAAGGTCCTATGTCATGGCATTAACGTCAGAGGAGGTCATGGATGAAGAGTGCGTGGCCCTGGCAGCCAGTCACGGCCAGCTCTCACTACTGCCTGCACCTCAAGGCTGGCAGGTCCCACTTGCTGCTCCGGGGCTCCCAGCGGTGTCCAGGAACCCAGGCTCACGGCAGGCCTCGAGAAGGAGCTCTTGCGGAGGGGTGCTGGAAAGAACCTGGAGTCCTGCGAACTGACGAGGGGGCATGGTGATGGAAGCTTGAGGGTAGACAGTGCTCACCCCGAGCCGGGCTTGAATGAAGAGGAAGGAAGAGAGGACAGGCTGAGCACACCCTGGGCCCTAGAGGAAGTTGAAAGCTGGCTGAGGCGGTGTGACAGTTCAAGGGCCCGCACCACACCACAGCTCCCCACCCGGCTCCGCCTCGCCCGCGGACTGACGTCAGTGGGGAGTGCATGACCCTGCCTGCACCCCCCCACCTCAGGCCCTGGTTCTGTGAGGTGGGGTCCCAGCCCGGGGGCTCCCACAGCTACTCTCCACACAGCTGGGCAGCCAGCAGAGCCCTGTGTCTTCGCGTCCACATTGCCCTCTCCAGGTTCCTTTAATGAAAGGCACCCAGTCATCAACACCTGTGTACTCCCCCACACCGCCTCACATCTTCAGGTGTGGCCCTGGAAGCTACTATTAAACACCTACTATATACAAGGTGGTTTCATATGCACGAGCTCATTGAATCCTTCACAATACCTTGAAGTGAATATTTTATGGATAAGGAAAACAGCTCAGGGACGCCTGGGTGTCTCAGTAGGTTAAGCATCTGCCTTCGGTTCAGGTCATGATGGGATCGAGTCCCACATTGGGCTCCTTGCTCAGCAGGGAGTCTGCTTCTGCCTGCCACTCCTCCTGCCTGTGCTCTCTCTCTCTCTCTGACAAATAAATAAATAAAAATCTTAAAAAAAAACGAAACAGCTCAGAGAGGCTAAGTAACCTGCCTGAGGTCACACAGCTTGTAGGTGACCCAGCTGGCCTTCCAAGGCAGGCTCCTGTCCTGAAGTTCCTTATGCCTATGGGTGAGTGACTTCATGCTGGAGGAGCCCGTGCAGAGTCAGTGCAGCTAGGCCTCTTGTTTGTCAAGGAGGAAATGGACACCCAGCGCTGGGAAGTGAGTGCCCTAGGCGGTGCCCCAGGCTCCTGGCAGAACCAGGCAGAATTAGGGAACTTTCTTTTGGCATCGGATGCCTGGCAGAAGGGGCTCTGCCAGGAAGGCTTCTTCCTTCACTGCCTCCAGCTCTCCATTCAGAGGCCAACTCCTTCGGGAAGTCTTTCTGGAGAGTCCTAGCTGAAGAAGGGTTCTGTCACCCTCCACCTCCTGGCCTGGCTTTATTTTTCTTCATGACACTTACTGTCCCTTGTAGTTTTAGGCATCACTTTATTTATTTCTTGTTCCCTCACCCTTACCCCAATTAGAACGTGAGTCCATGAGCTCAGGGAGGGTCTATCTTGTTCCCATGCATAGAACAGTACCTGGCACAAACTCAACAATTTTTGTGTGGAATGAATGAATGAATGGATGGAGTCAGATGGTCAAGAAAGATGCTTATGCTGTATGGGGGAAAGTTTGGTGTGAAGATGAACTTATTAAGGGCAAACTAAATAGATAATTCTAGGTGGAAGAGGGGAGTGAGAAATAATTTAGAAAAGAGAAAGGGCAGGGCCAGCATGTACAGACAGGAGGTCTGGCACACAGACTATAAAGTGGTGACCCCCCCCCGAGTTGTTCAGTTCTCAACTTGGACAACAATTCATGACAACCCTGGGGGTGGGAAGAACACAACAGTTTTGGCCCCCTCAGCATACCCAAGGGGGTGAGGGAGTGTTGAGTGGAGGCCGCTTTACGGGTGCCTGCAGCAGGAGAACAGGCTGTACCCACCATGAGGACGCCACGTGGTCACGGTTAGCAGCGTGCCATCCGGTGGTATTGTCTCCGCAGACGGTCGTCCAGCCGTGGGGAGCAACTGTTCTGCTGTTAGCAATCTCCAGTACCTGAAGCACCCAGGGGGACGCGGGCGGGGAAATCACCCGACACACCCCACAAACACACACCAAACGCTGTCGACAGAGATGACCACAACAGCGGGAGGGAGGGCTGTTTCCTGAGCCAGAAGTGAACTTTGAAGGCGGAGGACACTGTGTTCTGAGACTTCTCCGCTGAGCAGAGAACTCGGTGAAGAACTGTCCTGGCCCCCTTCTTCCTCCCCAGTCCTACAGACTGGGCACAACAACAATCACCCTGTGATTGTGGGGCCTGTCTTCGATGAGTCACCTTGGCCACAGCAAGCCTTTCGGGGTGATGTTATCGGCTCCTTTGCTTACTTAATTCCCTGGTTGACATCACCACCGCCTGGCCTTCTCCTTCTCGGCATTGCAGCCTGCAGGCTGGCACATCCTGGAAGGGAAGGCGGTGGAGGTCGCTTGCCAGAAGCTTCCAGGGCGGGTAAATCGGGACCCTCAGTCACTTGGCCGTTAGCCTCAAGGTGCTTGGCCTCGTTTCTTGACTGGCCGGACAGGGGTCTCCGTTTGCCTCCCAGGAAATGCTCTCTGGAGTCTGCGTCCTTGGGGTGCCGTCCCCAAATCTAGCCCTCTGCTGGCTCAGGCACGTGTTTCTAAGTTCTGTCTCATGCAGGCCTAGCTGCCTCCAAGCTCCATGATGGGCCTTTGGGTTCCCAGGCTCTCCCAGGCTCAGACTGGGCTGCCCTGCCCCCCTCCCCGTCTCCCTGTCCTGCCACTCTGCTCTGGGACCCGGCTCCCTCGGGGCCCTGGCTCTTCCCTTGCTGCTGCCCCAACCCCACCCCGGGGAGGGGGGGGTGCCTCCTGGGAGCTGAAGCCCTCCTCCTCCTCCACCTTCGCCGCCCACCGCCACAGCCCAGTGTTCCCTCTGGCCTCCCTTCTCCTTGCCACCCTTCTCCGGGCCGCCTTGGGGTCAGGGGCACACGGGAGGTGCCCTGGAATCGGCAGAGCGGTGGCAGGGATGACCGGAGATGCATGCTGCTCCATGTCAGCCTCAGCCTGGTCTCTGTGGAGCACAGGGGTGAGGCTGAGAGGTACAGAAGGACCACCGCTCAGGCCAGCAGGGGCGGGAGCTCAGTCCTTGATGGGAGGCTGCCCAAGCTTGGCGAGGGAGGCCGTGAGGGGAAGTGGGTGGGGCCCGGTAGGGAGATGAGCCAACCCTTTGAACTGCCCAGGCAGCATCCTCTGGGGCCCCAGGAGACAGCGCCTCAAATGTCACTGCCTGAGGCCAGGGCAGGGGGAGGGGGAGGTTGCTTAACACCAGCCACTTTAATGCTGGCTGTATGACCAAAAGGAATGGCTCTTAGGAGGAAAAAGAAAAAGCAAACAAACAAAAAACCCCAAAACCCACCCCTGAGGTCACTCCTCTTACCCCCAGCAGCTCATGAGCAGATGCTGAGAGCAGATAGCATCCCCGGGCCACGCCTAGCTCTCCCCCACTCACCCTGGTGGCCAGAAGGCCATCAGTTGGCCTGGCCACTCTGCACCCCACACACTGGCTGCCTCAGCGTCCTGTAACGTTGTTGAATGCCGTTCCAAGTAAGAAGGGGGTAAGCCCTGAGAGAGGCATGGAGGGGCAAGCCTGGGCTCAGCTCTACACACCTCAGTCTCTTTGGGCTTCTCTCATCCCACCTGTCAAATGGAGGAAACCATTGAGGACTCAATGAGATAATAAATGTGAAAGTGCTTAGCAGTGCTCCCTAGCCAGCTAGGAGGAAGGGTGGGGGAGTCCCGCAGAGAAGGGAAAAGGGAGTCAGGAAGAGTTTCAGAGGAGAAGTCACACCTCAATGATTTAAGAACATTAAATCAGTTGACTCCATCTGATCTCGAATCTTTTAGGTTCCTTTTAAGCCCTGAGTTGAGTTCTTAGTCATGTTGTCAGGGAGGTGCGCACCTTGAAAATGACGGGCACCATTGTTGAATTTAGCTTGTGGTCAGCTCAGACCCCTGAATCCTTTTCCAAGTTTGAGAACACGGGATCCTCAGCGTAGTCTATTGGGTGTTCTGCTATAGTACTTCCCTTCTAGGTCACAGACTGAGCTCAAATTCTAGTCAACCCTGATGGCTTTCCTTAGTTGGAGAGTATAGCCTGATTCCGGCTGTAGCTTGAGCCCGTATCCCTCTTTAATTCTGAGCCCGAAGCTCACCTCCACTTACATAGCTAGCCCACACATACCTCAAACTCATTTATCCCAGACAACTTGTCTTTCTCGGCAGCCCCTCCCCCACTTGGGCGCCAGATCGTAGTTCATGGTAAGACTCCCCACCACGCAAGCCAGAGGCTGAGTCATCCTTGACCACTGCCTTCTGTCCACCACATCTGATCATCTCATCTAGTGGATTCTAACACTTTGGTATCTTGAATTTTTATCCTCCCCTCTCCCCGCCCCCATTTCTGTAATAGTTTAGATACTCATCTCTTTCCTTAAGAAGAGGCAGTAGAACCCACCTCCTGGGCCACCCTCCCCATGGCTGCCAAGAGAATCTCTGCTGATGCAATGGAACCCTCCCCTCCTGGTGGCTCCTGGCAGCCTCCCCGGCCTCACGCCTCTGCGCTGCAGGACGGAGACAGACCATGTGCATGCTGGGAATGGCTGGGCTGAAACTGCTCGCTTAGGTTTGCTCAGGCTGCTGAGAATGCCTTTCCCCTCCTTGTCAGCCTAGAGAATAACCTCCTCCTCCAGGAAGCCTCCTAGACTGCATATGTATGTGTGGGTGGCTCCTTCCCCAGTGCCCAGCTCTAATCTGCTCGTTGCACAGTGAGTGTGCACTGCCCTGTGGTACCTCCCCAGCTGTAGACTCATCTTTACCCTCTCTCCTCCTGGACCCTGATTCCTCCAAGGGAGCAGTGGGCATGTGCCAGGCAGCCCGGGGCAGTGTTCGCTTTTGCCCTCTTCCCACTGGGGACTTCAGACAAACAGTTACTTATCTCTGAATGTTCCTTCCCTCATCTGTCAAATGGGTTAATACCATTCCCTGCTTCTCAGGATGGGTTACTGAGTCAGTCAAGTGCTTAGCACAGAGCCTGGCATACCACAACCGTGTAGCAAATGGCACCGACGGTTTCCACTGTTGTTACGACTCACCAGGACCTGGGGAAGAGTGCTGACACCTCAGCCCTCCCGTCCCTTCCCTAGAGCTCTCCTTCAGCTCAGCCCTTTTGTCTCCTCTGCTCTTGTTCTCACCTCAGCTCATCCCCCTTCTGCCTGTCTGCCCTCCCCACCTGGGCAAGGGCTTGGGCAAGGTTGCCTGGTCTCCTTTTACCCACCATTCCTCCCAGGGCAGTCCCTCCCCCTGCGCCTGCCCCCAGCCCAGTGCTGTCCACTCGACGCTGCAGTACTTGGTGTCAGACTATTCTCAGCCTGGGCTCCGCGTGGGCTGCTGCGCTCACCGCTCACCTCCCGTGCTGCACTTGTGGTGGTTTGTTCAACAAGGCCCCGAAGCGTGCCCCCAACCCCACAGGGAAGGCAGTGCCACCGCCAGGCTAGAACACCCGGTCTTCGGAGGCTCCAAAGCCAAGACTCTGTCCTGTCTGCCCTGCCACCATCCCTTCCAGTCTTTTCTGCATCTATATGGCTCAGCCTCCTCTTCTGCAAAATGGGCATAAGAATTCCTTCTCCTTCTTCCTCATCCAGAGGAAGGGAGAAGAATGGGGTCAGTCTGGGAAGATGCGAGGAGCTGGAGACCCTGCTGGGTTCAAGGCAGGCGAGTCTGGCTGAGGTGTGGGGGGGCGGGCACAGAACCGGCCAGAGCAGGAGGTGACGGAGGCTAGTCCCGCCGGCACCCTTCCAGCGGCCCAGGCCCTGTGCCTGAGTCCACAGTGCCCCCTGCTGGCGAGTCATCCCAGAAGCTCCCTGTGGGCAGCCCCAGCCCCAACACTTGGCTTTTCAAGGGGGCCACCGGGAAGGCGTGGCCCCTGCCCTCAGGGAGCTCAGTCTGAGGGTAGACATGCACCCATGGCTCAGGAAGCCCAGACTGGGGGTGGGGAACCAGCGCCCCTGTCTGGGGAGGGAGCTTCCTAGGCCAATGAATTCACCATTTTTCTTCCATAAATCCAGAGAAAGGTCTGCAGCCTGGCCAGAAGCCTGGAATGGTGTGCTTCAAGCCCTGCAGCTATCCCTTGATTAGGGCTACCTCCCACTGCCCCCCATCCACCAGCCATGGACCATCTGGGGAGACTTTAGATGAGGGCGGACACTGGGAAATGAAGGGGAGGGGCTGGTCAGGTCCCCTGCTTGCACCTGGGCTGGACCCCTCATCAGCACCCTCACCATCCAGACACAGTCCTCCCAGCACTGCAGAGCCCACGCCTGCCTGCCTTCTCACCAGACCTTATCTCCCCAGCACGGCAACTTCCTTGTCTCAGCATTTCCTTAGCCTGATTCTGTGATGGGTACCGGCGATTCAGGAGGAAGCAAGCCCCTTACTGGCCTCCCAGGAGCTCAGACAGGCCACTGTTTCCCCCATCGGCCCCTGCCCATTCCTAGCCAGCATCTTCCTTGCTCGGGCCTCCATGGCCTGCTCCGGAGGAAGGCAGCCCTCCGTAACATCCCCCAGATTGAGATCAATCAGCTGTGGCCACCTCTCCCTGGAAAGTCTCCACCACTCCCTCACCCTGGGTTCTGCTCACTGTTTTTGAGACTTTTCCCTCAAAGTGGTCTTCCCAGACTGCCTAGATAAGGCCGAGATTGCATTCTTCCTCCAGAAGGCCTTCCTGGATGGATTCCAGCCTCAACGATTTTTCCCAATGTCAGCCTTTTGAATGATCTGCTTTATACTGGGTACATTTGTCATTCTATCTGCCCCATAGGGCACTCCAGGCCTCAGGAGGAAATACCTGTGTCACCTCCTTCCCTGTACCACTGGCAAGATCATACATGCTCCTTTAAGTCCACATAAATCAGTGGTTCTCAGGCGGGCACGGTTTTGCCGCCAGGGAACATTTGGCCATGTCTGGAGACAATTCTGGTTGTCACGACTAGAGGAGGGTGCCACTGGTGTCTGGTGGTAGAGACCAGGGATGCTGCAAACCATCCTACGAAACAGCCCCACGACAAAGAAATATCCGGGCTAAAATGTCCCTAGTGTCAAGGTGGAGAAACGCTGATTTAAATGAATTCACAGATGGGGTATTACAATAGTGCCGGGGAAGGGGGTAATGGCTCATGCTGCAGGGTAAGGGGACAGAGCAGGCATTTCAGAATAGCCTGGCCTCCACGTGGCCTCTTCAAACCCCTGTGCCACCCTCACTGCTTGGTCAAGCCTTAGGTAAGTGGAAGCTGATCTTAGCGGAAGGAGGAGGAGCCAGGGCCTGTTTAGAGGACCCAAGGGGAAGTGGGTGCTGTGTGGGGGAACCATTGGGGAGCAGGGGGTAGCCTGGCCTCAGCTTAGTCATCTGTCAAATGGGGACGAGTGTTCCCTTCCAGTCCTAATGGTCAAAGGTCCTAAACTGTGCCTCTGGGCTCACTGCATGAGGCCTTTTCCCAGCAGGAGACCTGGCTCAGTGCTAAGGGTGGAGTACCAGCCCTAGGCCCCTTAAACAGATGTGGGGGGTTATTGTGACTTTAATTGCCCTCCCAGGAAACAGCTGTAAGTACAAGAATGCTTTGATAGGCTTCATCAAAGCTGCTCCAAGTCCCCTGGGGACTGACTGGGTGGGGGGCGTTCAGCTGGGAACAGCTGTTAGCCAGGCCCCCATACAGGGGTGGAGGCTGTGAAGGGCACCCCCACTTTCGCTGGGGTTAAGAATGTCCCAAGACTGGTTACCGTGAGACAGGCCTCTCTAGGGGCTCTTCGGGGTCCTTCTCTACACGCCCCCCCCCGCCCCTGGGTGGGCTGGGATGACCCCGAGCCCTTGGCAATGGAGCTGAGGCAGCTTTCCTGTTGTGAAGAGCTCTTTCACGGGGAGCCGCCTGACTCCGGTTCCCTGGGGCAGGGATCCGCAAGGAGGGGGCAGCCGAAGTCAGCCCTTCCAGCCCCCTTTACCCCACAGGGCCTCGGGGTCCCTGGTTCGTGGGGAGAGAGGGCCCCCTNTGTGAAGAGCTCTTTCATGGGGAGCCGCCTGACTCCGGTTCCCTGGGGCAGGGATCCGCAAGGAGGGGGCAGCCGAAGTCAGCCCTTCCAGCCCCCTTTACCCCACAGGGCCTCGGGGTCCCTGGTTCGTGGGGAGAGAGGGCCCCCTGAGCGAGTCTCTCCCCAGAGCTCACAGATCTGCCTCCCAGGGATCCAAACCTGTCAGCAAACAGCTTGGTCTTTGAGGAGAACAAGCAGGAACCCAAACTACCTCGAAACCTCTCTGCCAGACAGCACCCCTGCAGTCCTTTCCACGATGAACATGTCGCACTTGCACCCACCAGGCACCCCCCACCCCCCGCGTGTCCACAACACGCCACACGCACACCCAGCTGAGCGCGAACCAGGCCCAGTGGCGGGAGACGGTGGGGACACAGCCAACTTCAGCTGCGTCCCCAGTCGTGCTCCATCTGGTGCTCATCCTGAACCCCCATGTCCATGGCAGTTCTGCTAAGCCTTCTCCCAGCTGTGCCTTCTTCAGCTGCTAAAAAACCCACAACACTCCTGACCGGGTTCCCAAAGACTTTCCTTTCTCACATCTGGCCAATGCTATAGATGACGTAAGGGCTGTTACCCCCAGGGGTGAAGGTCATGAGGGTGGCGGTAGCAACAGCCACAGTCGCCTGCACTGAGTGAGCTCTAGGTGTGCCCCAGGGCCGTGCTCCGTGCTTTGTTGACACCCCCTCCTTCAACCCTCGCAGCCACCCCAGCAGGTAGCAATGGTTATTATGCCCATTTACAGGTCACAAAACTGAGGCGCAGGGCTAAAGGAATGTCTGTAGAGACGCCGGCGTGCAACCAGAAAGAAAGCAGGTGGAAACATGGTGAGTGACCTGGGACTGTGGGTCAGTGTGTGGGTCGTCTGCGTCTGCCATGGACCCCTTGGGAAGACCCCCAAGTGTGCTCCCACCCACACTGCCTGAGCCACCTTGTAGTGCTTGGGTGAAATATGACCTCTGATGGCCTTCTCCGCTAGTGTGGACTGTGTGGTCAGACCTGGGGCCCTGGGGCTTGGGGTCTGGGTTCTGGAAGGTCCGGAGGGGAGGGCTGCAGGCAGAGCTGGGGACTGGTGAGCTGGAGGCCCTGGTTCTTTTTTTTTTTTTTTTTTTAAGTGTGGGAAGGACTCACCCAATACAAACACAAATGCTGATGTGAAGGTCCATAAGCAACTTGATAAGAGTATTGTCACAGGAATTAGGACATTATCATGAGGACAGTTTGGAATTCATAAATAGGGCCTCCTTAGAGGATATCAACCCTAGCCCCAGTTTGACTGATTGTTAAAGCATAAGGCTGAGTTAATCCAGAATATCTGCATTCCAAGTATTTGACACTAGAATTAATCCTGAACTCTCTGTGATTCGACGCTTTTATTTATTTATTTTTTAAAATTTTTTCCAGTTTGAGTGAGCTGTAATTGTATTAGTTTCACACTGTGTGAGTTTAAGGCATACACAATGATCTGATACACGGATCGATTGCAAAATGATTACGACAATAGGTTTAGTTAACATCCATCACCCTACATAGCTACGTATTTCTTTTCTTGTAATGAGAACTTTTGAGATTACCCCCTTAGTAACATTCAAATACATAATATGGTAGCGGTAACTGCAGTCCCCATGCTGTACTTTATAGCCCCACGACTTACTTATTTGCTCTCTGGAAGTTTGCACTTATGACCACCTTCTCCCAATCCTCCCCTGACCCCGCCCCTGCCCCGCTAGCCAGGATCTGTCCCATGTTTCTGTGAGTTCTGTGTTGTTGTTGTTTTCAGATTCCACCGATAAGTGAGACCATGCAGTATTTGTCTTTCTCTGTGTGACTTACTCTGCTGGGCCCTCGTTCTGAGAGGAGCTGTGGGCACCCCTGCAGTGAGGCCCAGGAAGGAGGAGGGTGTGTCTAAGCCAGAGCTGGGTTTTGTCTTGATAGGGTAGGAGTGCATAGGGGAAAAATGCAGGGGTGGGGGAGGGGAGGAAGCATGAGGAACTTTCTGGAAATCTGTGCCTTTTGCCTTCTTCCTGAACTTCCCTTCTCCTCCCCTCACCCCTCCTCCCACCCAGAACCAGGATCCAATTTCCTCTTTTTTTCAAAATACAACTCAAAACAGATTTAATCTCTGGGGATTGTTCTGAGAAGGAAACCTGCAGAGGCAAGTTGTCTCTGAACTTACAAGAGAAATATATGTATCTCCAGAGTCTGAAAATAAAAAGTCCATTTGGTGTGTGAAGCCACCTGTGTCCTGCCTGCAGTAGACATCAGTGAGGGCCCCATCTCAGGTTTGGTGGATCTCTCCTGCCCCCACTCCTTGGGGACTTTTCAGAAATAACCACACGGCAACTCTAAATCTGGTGAGGGACCAGCACCCTGTGACCCATGGTGGAGGCTAAGATTGCAAATTCCCGGGCCTCCTTCCAGCAGTATGCACTGGAATCTTCTAGAAGCCCCTGGGGATTCTGCCCCAGACAACCTGAGCAAGTCCTCTCTGAGAAACCTTGGTCTGCTAGCCAGTGGCCCTGCTCCTTCTGGGCGCTGGGAGCCTCTCTTACACACCACCTCAGAGACCGGCCTCTGCAATGGAACTTTCGAGCTCTTGAGAACTGCCGCCCGATGTTTCAGTCATTCTGAAGTGAGGTCACGTGTGATGGGATGGTTGTTGTTCGTTGTGTGAAACATATGACCCCTTCTGGTGCCAGGTGTAGTGAGGGCACAGGGTGACACAGTAGGACGTGCCCGGGTCACTTGACATGTGTAGTCCCAGCCCATACTTGAGTGGTATGGGAATGATGCTCCCTGAACTCCTTCCTCCCATCCCTCATGGCCGCAGATGTGAAACGGCCCCACAGAAAGCCTGGGCCTTCTAGCCCTCCAGGACACACCATCTCCAATGCACTGTGGGCCCCCTACCTGTGCCTGTGGGCCACCCTACTAGGAGTCACCAGGCCACCATTTCCAAAACGGTCTTCTAGCAACACTAGTATGTCAAGGAATGTAATAAAGCATCCTCCCACAAACATACAAAACTGGCAATATTTTCCTTTAAAATGTATGTGGAAAAAAATATGCATATGAAAAGTGATAAAACTGTGAATGCACTTACCATCACATGATGGTGGAAGCATTGACCAGTACAAAATAGGGTGCTCTACTCAGAGATGCCAGGAATCCCCCTGGGGCCTGCTCATCACAATATGCTGGGCTGGAGGGTGAGATCTTTGAGGACAAGAGTCAGGATGGGTGTCCTCTCCTCTGTTGGTGGACTGTTCCATCAGGGGCCCCCATGCGTGGGCTCGGGCACGTGACTTGCTTTGGCCCATGTAACATTAGAAGCATGATGCAAGCATAGACCTGACCAGTGCTTGCTTCTCCTCTTGGGGTTTGCTCACTTTGGAACACTCTGGGGGAAGCTGGCTACCCAGCTGTAAAGAAACATGGGTAGTAAGGTGAATGATGGGAATGCATTTGGAGAGAGAGCAGCCTTGTGGAAGAGCTAGGCACCAGACACTTCAGTGGGTCTTCTTGAACTTTCCAGCCTAGCCCAGCCAAATGAGTGTGCTGGAGAAGAACCATCCCGCTGAGCCCGGCCCAAATTCCTGACGCACAAAATCATGAGAAATAAACTGTTGTGGTTTTAAGCCACTGAGTTTGGGGTAGTTTGTTACTTGGAAATAGATAACCGAGATGCTTACAGTAGGTGTGTAATAAATGGGTATGGAACGAGTGAATGGCAAATCACAGTGTTGGCTCTGGTGCTCATCCCTGACACTGGTCCTGCCTGCTCATGAAACCCTGATCACACGTACCTTCTAGTGTGATTCCTGGGATGATTAATTATGTGTGTCAAATTGACCGGGCCGTGCAGTCCCCAGATGGTTGGTCAAACATTATTCTGGGTGTTTCTGTGAAAGTATTTTTGAATGAAATATAAAGTAGATTGCCTTCCATAGTGTGGGGGTGGGCCTCATCTGATCAGTGGAAGACCTGCATAGAACCAAAGGCTGACCTTCCCCGGAGGAGGAGAGAATTCTCTTGCGTGACAGCTTTGAAACTGGGACACTGGCTTTTCCTGCTTCTACACCAGCCTGCCGGCCTTCAGACTTGAACTAGGACGTCAGCTCTGTGGGTTCTGGGCTTGCTAGTCTCTCTATAAGTTGATTCCTTATAATAAATTTCTTTATTTGTACAGATGGGTAAATACATAGATAAAGATATATCCTGTTGGTTTGGGGTGGGTTTTCTTTTTGAGAATCGTGAGAAGTACAGATTCTGGTAGCAAGAATAGGTGCTGCTATAACAACTACCTAAAAATGTGGACATGGCTTTGGAACTGGGTAATAAGGAGAGGCTGAAAGAGTTTCGAGGTGCATGCTAGGAAAATCCTAATAACCTTGAAGGGACTTTTGGCAGGACTATGGACATCAAAGGCCATTCTGGCGAGGGTTTAGGAAGGGGAGAAATTGCAGAGAATACAGCATTGTGGTAACTAGCGTGCTGGTGGAATATGAATAGATCTCAGGTGGCGGCGACCAAGGTGACCAAGGTGCTGTGGGAAGCGGAAGGAAAGGCAATCCTTGTTACAAAGTTGCAGAGGATTTGGCTGACTGTGTTCTAGTGTTTTGCGGAAGGCAGATCTTGTGAGTGTCAGCCTTGGATATTTAGCAGAGCATTTTTTCTAAGCAAAGTGTTAGAAGGGCGGCCTGGCCCCTCCTCACTGCTTGTAGTAAAATGTGAGAGATGGGGTGGGGGGAAGGAATTGAAAGAATTTTTTCAGCAAAAGGAAACCAGAACTTGAAGACTTGGAAAATCCTCAGCCTATCCATATTGCAAAACCTGAGAAAGTGTGTTCTGGAGAAAGCACCAAGGATGTGGCTGGATGATCGTTCTGTAAAGATGACCCACGAATTAATCAGCCACTTATGATGAAGCCAGGAATAGTGTTGGGACCACAGCAGGAGGGGCCCCGCCAGCGGGGACTGAAGGGGCCAGAGAAAATGGTCGGAAGGAAGCCTCTCAGATTTCTGGGTCTACAGGTCAGGATGCTAGAGGATCCAGCTTCAAACACAGTTGTCCTTCAAGAAGAGGGAGAAGTGAGTGTGAAGGTGATTCAGGGATCATCAGAGCTGTCACCCCCCCACAGGCCCAGGGGATGCCGCTGTCTCCTCCTGGCTTCAGGACATGGGGCCCCTCCTCAGGGTCAGGGGGCCAGGATGCCAGCCCAGAGGTGAGGGGGCAGGGCCACTGCTGAGGGCCACAGGGGTGATGCTGCCGCCCCAGTGGGCACAGAGGGCAGAACACCGAGCGAAAGAAGATTGACCTGGAGCCTTAAGATCAAATGGAATTTGCCTTGTTATTTCAGACTTGCCTGGAACTCTTACCCCTTCCTTCTTCCCAATTTCTCCCATCCTCTGTCTTTCGTCCATTCCCCCTCGTATCCGGGAGCATGCAATGGGTCTGGTCTCACAGGCTTGCAGCTGGAAAGGAATTCTGCTTCGGGATGAATCATACTTCCAGCCTCACCCACACCTGATTTAGATGACATTTAGGGAGACTCTGGGCTTGATGACGGATGGGCTGTTAGAATGGGGTGAATGTATTTTGCCTGCAAGAACGATGTGAATTTGGGAGGCTAGATGGCAGAATGTTATGGACTGAATTGTGTCCCCCTAAATATTGAAGACTTAACTGGCCACGGGACTGTATTTGAGATGGGGCCTTAATTACCTTGAAGGTACTTAAGGTTAAATGGGGTCACAAGGGTGGGCGTTCTCTAACAGGGCTGGTGTCTTCATAAGAAAAGGCCACAGAGTTCTCCCTCTATCTTGGGGTGCACACAGAGAAGGCCGTGTGAGGGCCCAGCAGGGAGGTGCGTCTGCAAGCCGAGGAGAGAGGTCTCACTGGAAACCACATCTGCTGGCACTTTGACTTGGGCCTTCCAGCCTCTAGAACTCCGACAAAGTCCATTTCTGTTGGCTAAGTCTGCGGTCTGGTGCTGTGGCAGCCTGAGCAGACGAACGTGATTCCTCACAACACTGGTGAGCGGGAGGTAGGCACACCTGCATTTCAAGTCCGGCTTTCACGGACTGACTCGCTTGGCCAACACTGAAGTTCTATGATGGGTCAGACACAGTGCAGCACCGGTTTCAATGGTGAGCAAAATGGTCCCAGTTCCTGTGCTCATGGAGCTTGAAGTCATGGAAGGAGATGCATGTCACCAAATAACAACAGAAAATAGTCACGGTGGTGAGGGCTCTAGGGGGTGTCACCTCGTCGAGGAGGTCAGGGACAACCTTTCGAAGAAGTGACACCAGACCTGATATGAAGGGTGATCGGGAGTAAACTAGGTGAAGTGGGGAAGGAAGAGCATTGCACGCAGAAGGAACAGCACGAGCAAAGGCGGCTCCCACCAAGGAGGGAGTTGGTGAGCGTTCTGGGACCTAGGAGAAGTCCGCCCTGACTAGAATGGAGAGGAGACAGGCAGGGAGGTGGCATTAAAGATGAGGCTGGGTCCCACAAGCTGTCTGGACCACGGCAAGGCTTTGTCATAAAAGCAGTAAGAAGCCACAGAGCTCTCTTCCCCTGGGATTTGGCATGACCAGATTTGCATTTCCAGAAGATGCTGGTGGCTGCCGCGTGAAGGATGAGCTGCATGGAGGCCACTGAGGGGGTTAACGCGGGAGTCCAGGAGCGGCATGCAGAGGGCGTGGACCAGACTGGTGGCCACAGACACATAGGGAAGGCCTGCACTGGGCACCTATGCGGGGGGGTAAAATAACTGGGCTTTGGGAGATGCGGGTGAGCAAGGAGTCAGCCATGACTTGAGTTCTCAGGGTTGAGCTCCTGGGTGGTAGCAGTGCCACCCACGAGGGAGAGAAGATGGGGAGGACCGAGCCAGGAGTGGGGGCAACTACTTAACTAATCGGGTGGACTTTGAAACCTCTGCATGCCTCAGTTTCCCTCGCTCAGTACTAAACGTGAGTCGATGTACGTAGAGCCCAGCTCAGGGCCGCTGCTCCTGCAGATCGGGGCTTCCCGTCTTTTCCTCTGTGAGGGGGCATGGTCAGGTGCTGTTGTTCCCATTTTAAGGATGAGGAAGCTGAATCTCCGGGAGGCAGGAGTGTCGCCCAAAGTCACACAGTGTTGGAACCAGGCTCACAGAGAGGTCGTGGGAAGAGCCTTCCCTCTTTGCCAGGCCGCCCTTCACTCATCGGCTGCTTAGTCTTCATGGGAGGCCTGGGATGGGGAGGGAAGAGAGGACAAAGTTCAGATGGGAAGTGCAGTGGGGGGAGGGGACAAGGGAGCGCTGGCCTGAGGGCAGGGGAAAGAGAGGTGGACCGGGTGCGTCTGCTTCTTAACGTCCTCAGCCCAGAAGAGAGACACACTGTTTCTGCTCACACTCCACTGGCCACCCTGGATGACAAAGGAGGTGGAAACGTAGGCCAGCTGGGTGCCCAGGAAAAGGAGGAGATGAGTTTGGTGACCAGTTACCCCGGCCTGCTGCAGGAGGTCAGGGCTAAGCTTGGTCAAAGGGCGGGAGCACCCAGGCTCTGCTGGAGCTCCCCCTACCCCAGGACAGGAGAGGGCCGGCCCCAGGGGTAAGTAAGTTGAAGGAGCAAGGCTTGATCCCTGTGCACTGGCTGACCGCTGGCAAGGTCAAGGGCTAGAAACAGCCTCTAGCCAAGGCCAAAGGGAAACCTGTCCTGAGTGCCTCAGGAGAGCAGGCTATGAGGAGTTAGCGAGCAAAACCCCCTGGACTGCACCTACCACAACATTTGTGGGCCGGCAGAGAGAGGAGCCTTGTGAACTTGAATTGGGCGGCCTCGATGAGGGCAAAGACTCCCTGAGAAGGGACATTTGAGCAAAGACACAAAGATGCTGAATCATAAGGACACCTATAGGAGGGCAAAGGGAGCAGCAAGTCGCAAAGCCTTGCGGTAGGAACAGGCCTGAGAAGTTGAGGACCCCACTGCAGTATTCCAGGCCCGAGATGATGGTGGTAACAGTGAGGACAGAAGTGGTTAGATTCTCGATCTATTTTGTATGTTTATCCCTCTTTACCTCACTTCCTTCCTTTTTTAGTTTTCTCGCGAAGGCACACTGAGGTGTTTCCACATCTGTGCCCTCTTCTAGACTGCAAACCCATTGAGGGCAAGGCCTGAGCTTGGCTTCTCCCCGGCCCTCACGCCTGGCCCAGGGAGGGCCCGTTGCCAGCGCCTGGCAAACAATTTGTCTGTGGAGAGACTGCACGGCCTCCTGAGTCATCAGATTTCATGGGGCTGAGCCGAAGCCCTGCTTGTCAGCATATTGCTCACTGATGTGGAAAGCTTTCCTGTGGTCTAGACACTCCTGACTCCAGTCTAAAGAGACCTTCTAAAGAAGGTCATTGTATCCAATGGAAGGAGATGGGGCTTCCCGTCCTGAGCTCATAGGGCTACCTGCTGGGAAGTCAACCCCACAGGCTCTATTTGGTCCTAGATGTTCCCACCTGCTGGTTTCCCAGGAAGTGACAGGCTGCACAGATGGCTGTGCCCTGCAGGGATCCCGGGCCCTAAGCAGCCTGGCCCTGTGCTCCCACACTGCTGGGCTCTGCCCTGCTCATTCACTGGCTTGTGGGTGGGATCCCCAGCGGTTTTGAGGGGCGCCTTGAGCTTGGTCATGGGGTCTTTCCTCACTGCCCTTCAGGCTTTGTTTAAGCTGGGCCCTTTCCTGCAACATCCCTGGCTCCCCCACCCCAACTTGTATAGGAACTTGGGTACAACTGATGTTTATAACCCAGCAGGCTCTGGATTTGAGAGGGCTTTGAGAAGATCTCCGACCTTCAATTCAGCATGTTGCTGCAGGCTTCCGGCTTTTTCCAGAATCGCATTCTGAGAGTCACGTGTTTCCTGCGCTCTCATGCCATGAATTAACTGCCTTTTCACTTTTCCCACAGGTTTCACCTCTCCTCCCATGTGGCAGGGGATCATGGTGCAGCGGTTACAAAACCTGTGAACTCTGGAACCGGACAGACTTGAGTAGGCATCCTAGCTTCTGCTCTTCCTGGCCAAGCCCTCTGAGCCTCTGTTTATTCATCTGTACAATGAGCACGGTCATAGTATCTCCCCCAGGAGCTTGGCTGTGAAGATGAACTGGGGTAGCGACATAATGCGTAGACACACAACAAATGCAAGCTGTCATGGTCCTTAACCGTAGCTCAAAATGAGGTGGGGCTCAGGGCCGGCCAGCGTCCCTGCCGGCTCCGAATCTTGCCCCTCTTTCCACCAGCATCTTGGTCTAGTCCCATGTCAGGCCAGCCATGTCAGGCCAGAGCGAAATGAGAAAGCCGTGCATGCTCTGGGCCTTTGGCGCAGTCCGTGAATAGCTGAATCTGTGAGTGGTGCCCCTGCAGGTGCCTGAAGCCGACAGCCCCGCCCTCGCCCAGCGCCAGGGCTCTGCCTGTAACCCTTGTCAGCGGTTACAACCAACCACTGCCTCCCGCTGCCCGACTTTTATCAAAAGCCCAGTTGAGAGAAATAAAGTTCACGGGGGTTATTTAAAGGCCATGCATTCCATCCATTCTTCCAGATGATACTTATCCCTGAAGCGAGTCGGGCTCTCGTGAAGCTGAGTTGCTCTTGGACCACATGATTTCGCCGCCACAAAATCTTCATTATGTCCCTCCCTTAGGATGGGGCTTTCCGGAAAAATGGCTGGAGGAGGCCGGCTGTTGCATGTATTTTGGGATGCTGTTGTTGCTCGTACTTGCTGCCCCAGTCAGTGCTCTCCGTAAGACCTAGAGGGAAATATATTTTAGGCTCCAGTTCCTGGCAGAGCTCCGCATCCTCAGAGGAATCCGTGGGCTTCTGACCTCTGGGCAAAGGGGACTTGTGAAACTGACCCCCATTCTCATTGTACTTGGCTGCTGGGAAGCTCCGGTCGGGGCTCAGCTTGAGGAACCCTCGCAGATCTCTTGACCTGTGACACAAGGGAGATGACTTCTTTCCAGATGCTGAGTTCTAACAGATGGGATTGTTAGGAGCTATTCTTATTTTGTATGTATCTCGTCAATTGCATCAGGGCTCTGGTGGGACCGAAGTGGGAGTTTCTATCCTGGAAAGCAAGGATAGAGAGTTGGCCAGGGTGGGTGGGAGAAGCCCCAGGGAGGAGGACATGAAGGGGAGGAAATGGCACAAGCCTGGCAGCTAGGGGACGTGTCCCTTTCCAGGCCACTGTGGAGGTGAGGGAGGGAGGCCTGGCCTCCCTGAACCAGAGGGTGTGAAGAGAGATTTTTCCATGAATTTGAGAACTGCAGCCATTGCTCAATTTGAACTTCTCCCTGCGGCCCCCTCTGGCTTTCTGGGTATTTTTGTGATGTTGTGAAACACCGAAACTTGCAGTGTCTCCTTTCTCTTCCTCTTCCCTCCCTGCCCCAGGCCCTCCCACCTTCTTTTCCCTTTGCATTCCTTGCCCCCTCCAGCCACCATGGCCCTCCGTCCCTCCCATCCCTCCCATCCCTCCGCGGGGCCCACTGTGGCTGTGCTGCCCGAACAAACAGAAGAGGTGAGGACTTCGGAGCCCTGCAGGAAAGCGAATGCTAACTGAACGCTCCACTCCGAGCCAACATGGCTGGCTTTAGGAATCCACATGACCACCATGTATCCGATTCATGTTCCCAGGTCCTGTGGCCCAGCAGCTGGTGGCACTTTTCCTGCCCTGTCCTGGCCAGGCCCCCTCACCTACCTGTTTGTCCGTCTATCTGGACAGGCTTCTCAGCTCCTGTGCTATCGATATCAGGGGGCCAGACCCTTCTTTGCTGTGGGCCCTGTCCTGTGCCTTGTAGGACCGGTCATTGGCAGCGTCCTTGGCTTCTGCCTGCTGGATGCCAGGAGCGCCCCCCATCCTGTGACAATCAAAAAGGTCTCCAGACATTGCCAAATGTCCCCTGGTGGAGCTGGTGGGGCACCGTCCCCAGGTTGGGAACGGCTATCCCTTCCGCCATTCCTCACTGGCATCCGTCCCAGACAGAAACTTCTCTCATATCCAGTTTGTGTTTCTTCTTGCAGCTCTGTTCACTGCCTGTTCGCCTTCCATGCCCGTTTTTCTCTTGAGGTTACCATCTGCTTCCGACTAGCAGAGGGCAGTCCTCGTATATTCTAGATATCAGCACCATGTTGGTTTGCCTGTGCGGCCTTCTCCCTTTCTGTCGGCTGTCACCATGCAGGTGAGGACTCTCAGGCCCAGAGTGTACGATGCTAATGTGTGGCAGAGGACCCAGGACACTAGCCCAGGCCTCTGGCCCCGGAACCCCAGCTCCCAACCCCTGGCCTCCAGCCATATCCCTGCCTTCCAAATATACCTCTGCAGGAGACAGACAAGGTCAGGCACTAAAACCCTTCGAGGGGAGGGAGGCGGCTTGCTGGAGGTCACGCAGCACCACCTGGATCACTTTGATGGGATGCCAAGTGTCTTGGGAGTTGGATTTGGCCTTTATTCTGGTCTAGAAATGGCCAAGTGAAGTTGCTTAAATGTCTGACAGGAGCCCCTGGCTCTGGTGAATGGAGGAGGTACCGGGAGGGCTCTTCCCTCGCTCTTCCCGGGGAGAGGGTGTGCAGGGCTCAAAGACTTGGAATGGGCAAATTTCTGGCTGTGCACTTTCTGTCCTGGGTCCCTATGGGCAGTGATGCCCTCCGTGTGCTGGGTGCTGGCAGAAGAGGGCTTCTTACCAAGCCCAGCAATGATTGATGAAGGGGGAGCAGGGGGCACCAAGGAGGGGCTTTGTTCCCTAAATGCCATTCACATGACTCTCTGACCTCAGAGCTCTTCCCCTTTCTCTTTACTTTTTCTCCTTCACTGCATTCGGCTCTGCTACAATTTCGCTTCTCTGTTTTTCTTTTCTCAATCCACACAAAGCCCTCAGAGGGCTGGAGCGCCCCCGTCCCAGGCCTCCTGCCTCTTGCTGAGGTTGGTTTCCAGTTCCTGACTGTGGTCCTGGGACTGTGTGCCCTGAAGTGTGTGGGGAGGCCTTGGGGGCCTGAGGGAAGCAGGCACGCACTTCTGGCTGAGAGCTTCATCTTCAGTTTCTAGAAGGCTTGTCCGCAGTGGTTCTGAACTCTGACTGCTCGATCAGAATCACCGGGCTAACTTTCCAAACAGACGGATAACCAGGCCCCAACCTGAGATTCTGATCTCGTTGTTCTGGAGTGTGGCCCGGGGATTGATATGATATCAAATCTCCCCAGAAGATTCTGATGTGTGGCCAGGAGCAAAAGCCACTGTGTTCCTGAGGGCTGAGGGTCACAGAGAGAACACGGAATGCAGTCTAGGAGAGCTGGGTCCTAGTCAGACAGCCCTCGGCTAGCCGTGTGTCCCTGGGCAAAGCCCCTTCTCTCTCGTGCAGAAGCACCCCAAGGAGAGGTGACAGATCTGTGGCATTTTAGACTCGGAAGGGGCCTGGAAAACCAGCCAACCCATCCTCTCATTCTAGAAACATGAAGCCTGTGTGTGTGGATGCGCGTGGGTGGTGTGTAAGTGGATGGCCTGGGGTCCCACGGGGCTCCACAGAGTCAGGTGGTCAGGCCAGGCTTTGGGCTGCCTCCTCCCACTGACTACACTCTGCAGGGCCCCTTGGGGAGTTCTCTCTAGATTAGACCGTTGGGGAGATTGCGTCCTTGGGACCTAGTGCCAGGGGGTCTCCCTGCTATTTACTGGGGGAGGAGGCTGGCCTTCCAGAGCCTGGAAGGGGGGAAGAAACGGCTAGAGCCAGAGGGTGTTGCTCTCAGCCTCGATTTGCAAGAGAACTTTTGCAGAGCTACTGACTTTTTGCAGCTGTTTTATGGGGCCTGTGGACTGAAAGGGGAAGTTTGGCTGCATTTAGAAAGTTGTCCACAAAGAGGAATGGCGGGGGTGGGGGTGAGAAGGGTGGCTGGGTTGCAGAGTGGGAGAAGGAAGGTGGGTGATCTGGGAGAGATGCCAGCAGGGGCCTGAAGACAAGGGTTTGATTTGGGCCTACATGTTGTCACTTTGGAAGCTCTTGGGGTTGGGGGGGGTCGTTGAGGGTAAAGCGAAGGGGAAAAGAAAAGAAAAAAGAAAAAAGGAAAGGAAAGGGAAGGGAAGGGAAGGGAAGGGAAGGGAAGGGAAGGGAAGGGAAGGGAAGGGAAGGGAAGGGAAGGGAAGGGAAGGGAAGGAAAGGAAGAAAGGAAAGGAAAGGAAAGGAAAGGAAAGGAAAGGAAAGGAAAGGAAAGGAAAGGAAAGGAATGAAAAGGAGGGGGCAGAGAGAATGAGTTACCAGCCCGGCTCTTTCTTGGATTGGAAGCAAACACTGAGTGTGCTGGGAGCATGGCCAGTCCTACCCCAAAGGCCCAGCGAGTGGTTTCCTCTAAAGGGGTGCAGGGAGATGGTGAGAGGTGCGGAGACAGAAGGAGAAGTTTTGTCAAGATGGCCCAGCCCCACGGTGGGGGATATTGAAGGAAGAGCTCCCCACCACCCTCAAGGTACGCAGAGATCTCTGGGCAGCTTAAGCCACTCTGTCCCTAAGGCCAGAAATGCATCTAAGCCTTCCCTGGACTGAGCTGGGGCTCAGGCCCCAGGGTAGAGCAGGAACAATACACACAAGGCTCCTAGCCTCGGGCTTGCACTCCTGGGAGGGTTCCACAGACCCGATTGAAGACGCCCGTGCCTCAGTTTTCTGTTCCTGCTAGCAGTCCCACTGCCCTGAAACAAGTGTCCTGGCCCCAGGTACCAGGGAGAAAGATGGAGCTCCTGACGACCATTCCGGTCACTCTCTCCCTGCCCCCACCAAGCCTGCTGTTCCCCTCAGTCTCGGTCACCCGCCAGGAGCCATACGCTCCTGCCCCCATGCTGAGCCTTGTCCAGGTGTGTGTGAGGATGGAGAGAGGCCGTAGGGGTGGGGGGCTACAGCGTTCCTCCTGAGTTCTCTTACAGAAGGTCGTGCCCCCATTGGAAATGTCTTGTCCCACGTGACTCCAGTCGACAGGACCATGAGAAGACGACTCTGCAGCAGAGACTAGCTGTCCGAACAACGGGCCACAGAGATGGTGCCACTGCCTTTCTCAGGCACGAGGTAGAGTCAGCAACCAGAGGGACCTGCTCGGACGATGGGCCGGGAGGGGAGCCATTGGGGGCTGCCTAGGTCACAGGGTCCCCCAGGGAAGCTAAGCTGCCTTGACGGTGAGCCTCCGAGGCCAGAAGAACAACTCTCAGCTCAGTCAGTGTGCCCTTGGCTCAGCAGGCAACTCAACTCAGCTCAACAGGACTCTGTGTTTGGTGAGTGTTTAATGCGTCTCTTCTGAGCGCTGGATTTGGGCCATCCGCCATGCTAAGCGCTGGGGGTGTAGGAGAATGCAAACCAGACACCGTCCCTGGTACAGGCCCCTGGGAAGGGCCCATGTGGGTCTGCGTTCCTACTAAGCCCAATACCCACAGAGGGAAGTGGGAGGAGGCCGGGCCCTTCCCCCTGTGGTCTCATTGGCAAGAAGAGACAAGATGCACCATGAAACACTCCGAGAACCAGGCCCCGTTTAAATAGATAAATTCCTGGCTCTGCTCACCACACGTGGAAGTGAACATGGCAGGTTCAGGCCGTGTGTGTCTGTAAGTGCTCTGGGTGGGCCCTACGAGGCAGCCCCCCTGGGGCTGAGGCACTTTCCAAGCTTCCTAGAAGAATGGAAGAGGCTGACCATGGGCCTTGAAACAGATCACATGACCATGCCAGCCTGGGAAGTGTGGATGGACTTGACCATCTTTCCTGGGTCTTCTTTCCATCGGCCAGCCCCTCTCGTTCTCCCTCTTCCATTTCCCTCAGAGCTGGAAACCTTCCATGGCAAATGGGTGGGCGCCAGGTTTGGCTGCGTGCGTGCCGTTCACAAAGCTCCGTGCCGGCCGCAGTGGGATTATAAACAGCACAGGCCTTACCCTTAAGGACTTTGCAAACCAACTTGGGTTCACCAACTGCGGTAACGGAAGACAGTGGAAGCTGCTTGTAATGCGCCTGAGTGGGAGGCGGGGACCACAGGAGACGCGACTCCAGTCCCCGGGTACAGGGTCCGGAATATGGACGCTGTGCTGTGTGCGCACGCGCCTGCACGCACTTCCTGTTGTTTGTTTTTAAATCTCAAACTTCAGAGAAATTATAGGAATATGACAAGTATTTCTGTATGCCTTTTCTAAGATTGACCAACTATTTACATTTTGTGGAATCATCTGAGAACAGGTTAGAGACATTTTTGCGCCTTTGCCCTTAAATACTTCAGTGTGTATTTCAAGGACATTGTTTGACATCACGTGGTTCCCTCATGGCTGAAACTTCCCCTTGTTTCCAGACCCCACTGGATCACTCTAGACTCTAAATAAAGCTTACTTAATGGCAGATAGCTAGCCTTTTTTTCTGCTTGATGCCCTGCTGGTGATCTGGCCGGTGGGGGGCTGCCTTGGTCACAGGGTCCCCCAGGGACACTCTATTAGCCATGGCTGAGTCGACCTGCACCCAGACAGCTGATCTGCCCCCTTAGAGGCCTGGCCAGGCCTTGGCTGAACTGCTCTCTTCCCCTTCACTTTGTTTTTGAGCTTTCTGTGCCTTCTCCCACCCACAGATACGAATGTTGCAGGACACTGGCTTTCTAGTGTGCAGCACGGCCTGGCGGAAGTGGGGAAAGCTTGGTTGGGCACCCTCTCTGGGCCTTGGATGCCAGTGTTGGCTCCTCTGAACATAGAGGGAGGCTTCCTTTCCCTCATTCGCGGGAGGAGGCTCTATGGCTTGGTCTGGCTCTGAGGCCCCGGGCCCTGCTCAGGACTGGCAGTCTTAGGCCGAGGGAACATTTTCCAGAGTACAGCTGAGGGACAGGACGTCTCCATGAGATGGGCTGGGATGGGCAGGGCTCTGGAAAGGCTCCTGCTTGTTCTGGGAGGTGTTTCGGATGTTGAGGTTTTGGAAAGCCATGGTAGCTGTTCATGACTGCTCCCAGCTTCAGGAGAAGGAAAGAACGGGTGTCCGTTTCTTGGGGTTCAGTGGCAAAGGTGAATGCCCAGCACTGCCGAGCTGGGACCAGGCCCTCAGCTGTGCCTGGGGAGGGCACTGGGCTTTGAAGGGGAACACAGCCTAAAGGACTGGCCGCTGCAGTCATGAGAAGCTGCTCGCATCCAGTGAGACTTGGCTGGAGCGCTACAGGCCCTGGGCCTGGACACAAAACCAATGTGATCTCTGGACCTGCACTCAAGCGTGTCTCTGATGGAGCGGGTTGGAGAAACCCCAGTGAACCCACGAAACAGAACATGCTAGAGGCATTTCATGAGGCAGATCAGTCCCACGCAAGGAGAGCCAGGGAAGGGAGAGAACAGAACGGGCCTGCACAGTCAAGAACCACTCTGCGGAGGCGGCGAAGCCTCCCTTTCCAGCTGCCTCTCCCTCTGTTCTGCTTTTGCACACAACCAGCCCAGGTCCAGCTCTGTTCTGTCATCGTGGGCAAGTCAGTTTACTTCCTTGGGCCTGTTTCCTCCTCTGTGAAATGGGAAGTGGGGCGCTTGCACCATCTCCCTGAGGGCAGGCCCAGAGAGAATCCAGTGTGGGTGGGCTTCAGAGGTGCTTGGAGACTTAGGAAAAGAAGCCCCCACCCGGACTTTGAGATCCTGCTTCTGCATAGGTATTGTTTCCAGGTGGTCCCTGGAGCAGAAGCCAGGTGACTATGGGGTCTTCACATCCCCAGTCCCTGACTTCACCCCAGGCTCCACAACCCGAGACCCAGGTCTTTATTCATTGACTCATTCTGCCTGTTGTCCGGGAAGGCCTCCTACAGGTGGGGGCACCCTGGCTTCCCACTCGCCCGCCAGCCACCGGCCCCTCCCACTCGGGAGATGTGCCATGCTCAGGGGGGGCCTGAATGCACCCCTTCTCCTTCCCTAAGAACCAGCCTCAATGCACCCATTACCATTTCCATGGCGCTCTCCTCCAGGGCCCCATGGAAATCACGAGGCTTTCTGAGGACTTGTGCAGACTTCAGAAAAGACCCCGGGCCCCCTGCCCACCCCCGGGCTCTCTGGCCGGCTCTAATCCCGCTCGCTCGGGGCGCAGAGACAGAGCTCCCTCTCTCCTCGCAGGCCTGGCCACTCACTCTCCCACAGAGCTGACGTTTCTCTGCGGCCCAGCTGGCTGCAGTTTTTAGAAATAACAATATCCCCGGGGGGAGGAGCGGCGGGGTGAATGGGCGCCTTTGTCCCGGGCCCTGTGAAGCCCGATTAATTATGCGCTGCGGAGCGCGGGCAGCGCGGAGGCCCGGCCCCCAGCGGCTGAAAGGCCCGGGCTTGGGAGCGCGGCCCCGGCTCCGCGCCGCCGCACAAAGGGCCGAGAATTAGAAAACCGCCAATTACCCCGCATTTTGTATTTGCCCTTGTCTCGCTGACACTGTGGACGGCCCTCCCCGGGCGGCTGCACTTTGAGGGTTTTCAAGCCCTTTCTTGGTTACCAGGGGCGACTGGGCAGAGGGCTGGGGGCTTGGGGAGAGCGGGAGACTTGGGTGGGATCATAGGCGGCTGGGGGCGCCTGGGGGAATGTCGCCCCTGGGGACATGGCTCTCAACTCTAACGCTCTCTCCGAAGCTGGAGGCTGTGGAGAATGCAGATTCCCCGCCCCGCTCCAGAGGACTCCCTGACTCCGACGACGGTCTGGGGTGCCCCGCTGCATTTTAACAGGCAGTCCAAATGATTTGATTTTTTAAAAAATTTAAAGTGGAACAGTGAAGTGCCCGGATCGTACGTGTGCAGGTTTACGCGTTTTGACAAATGTATACCTCTGTGTAACCTACATCCTATAAAGCTATAGTGCAATTCTATTATTCTGGAAATTTCCATGGATTCCCCACCCCCTCCTCCTGGGCCCCAAGGGACCACTGTTCTGACTTTTATCATCATGTTAGGTTCCACCTGTTTGGAGACGGTGCTAAGTGGAGTCATATGGCATTCACTTGTTTCTGACCTCTCACTCAGCCTAAATGTTTTTGACATCCACCCATGTTACCTGTATCAATAGATGGGTTTCTTTGTATTTATCTGTTCACCTGTTGATGGATACCTGGACTGCTTCTAGTTTGGGGTGGTTATAAATAAAGCTGCTAATGATCATTTTGTACCAGTCAAGTCCCTTTTGTGGATATATGTTTTAGGTCTTTGGGGTAAGTCTCTAGGGGTGGAATTGCTGGGTCATAGGGAAGGGATTTAGCTTTAGGGGATACTACCAAACGGCTTTCTAAAGTGGGTATACAATTTTGCATCCCCACCGACAAAGTCTGAGAGTTCCAGCTGCTCTCCTTCCCAGTCAGCACTTGGTGTTGCCTTTTTCACCTGAGCCCTTCTGGGGAGTGTGCGGTGATAGCTCAGGGTAGTTTTCAAGCCAGGGGATTTTAATTGCTGCTCTCCAATGACCACACTTGGGGAAAACTCTGACCTAGTGCAATTCTTGCCCTTGCCTGCAAGTTCCAGCAGGGTAAGTGACCTATCCCAGGCGCATCACTTGTTGGGCAGAGACTGGATGATTACACGGGACTCCTAACTACTAGAGTGCTCTCTCCTTGAGATGGTGCTGGCCCCTTGGCTTACACCTACCGGGCCTGTGCACATGTGCTTCTGTGTGTCAGTGTGTGTGTGTGTGTGAAGTGTGGGTCTTGCTCTGCCCAGGACCATTCAGAATGGATCTGGAAGGGCATTTTTTTCTTTTCTCTTTCTTTTTTTTTAGGTTTATTTATTTTTTAGTAACCTCTACACCCAGTGTGGGCCTCGAACTCACAAGCCAGAGATCAAGAGTCCCATGCTCCTCTGACTGAGCCAGCCAGACGCCCCCAGAAGGGGATTTCTGAAGAGTCTCTGTCTGCTACCCAAGCAGCAGCATCCATGGGACTCTGGAGCCAAGAGATTGGGCTTGGCCAGGTAGGTGTGGACACATGCACACCCAGGGGGCTGGTGTCTAGCTGTCCTTGACACTTCAAGGGCGCAGACCAATCCTGAGTGTTCCTTTGCTTCAGTCACCCATAGAGAGCCTTAGATATTTTCTGATCAAGCACAGAGGAGGTACTGGGTGATGGGGATGAGGGACAAGAGTCCTGGGCTTCCAGAATCCTCCTTTGCCTATAAGCATTCTCCTACGTGTGGTTTTAAGACCCTCCAGCACCTGGCCTCGCTTATCTTTGTAACCTTGGATCTGGCTGCCTCCATTTTACATATTATACTCCTGCTATATTCGATGCCTACCCATCCATTGTTCACTCTCCACCTTACCAACACATACCATGGTGACTGTATTCTCCAAAGGCAGCTGCACCAAAATGTATATCCCATCCCACATACTCTCCTTGCACGATGATTGACTTTCCTCCCACTGGGGGGGGGGTCGTCTGTTTCCTCTCACTGAATCAGGGCCAGGGGTTTGTGACTGCTCTGGCCGATACAGTATGCAGGAGGGATGCTTTGGGATGCTGAGTCATATAACTTCCACCTGGCTCTCTCTCTTTTTGGGGGTGCTCACCCTAGGAATCCAGCCACAATGCTATATAAGAAGCCCACACCAGCCCGCCCGGAGAGACCAGTGGGAAAACCACGTGGAGAGGCACTGAGGACCCAACCTGCAGTCAGCACCAGCCACCAGATTGCGAGTGAATGAGCCTTCAGTGATTCCAAAGCCCAGCCATGGATACTTCCAGCTGAGGCCCCAGATGACACAGAGCAGAGACAAGCTTTTCCTGCTGTGCCCAGTCCGGATGCCTGACCCGGAGACTCTGCAAACATAAGTGGTTGTTTGATGTGTAGCCACAATAACTGGAAAGCAGGCAGTCCTGGTATTCCTTGTAGCCTCTCAATCTTATTTCATAATCCCCTTGCCCTGCTCAATTTACCTCTTCTCTTTCAGCGGCAGCTTGGATGGCACCTGGTCTAGGAGCCCCCCCGGCCTCCCTCTGAGCTGCACTGGGATCTCCCCCGTGGCACCCCAAGTACCTGGTCGTCTTTGCCTTCTCTGCGCTGTCCTATGACTTCATGTCTGGGTGTTTGCATCCCCCATAAATGGCTTCCTGAGAGCTGGAACAGCATATGTTTCCTCTCTGGACTTCCAAGAGCCTTGCACCGAAGTGTCTGCTGAAAGATGGCATGTCCCTGAAATGGAGGGAATGGGGCCTAAATTAAGGAGATCACTCCTCGGCTTCCCACTCCCTGCCCTCATTTCTTCAGGGCCAGGCCTCGAACAAGAGAGAAAAAAAGACAAAAGATGGTCCTTTCCTTCCAGAGGATTTCAGTTTAATGAGGGAGAGAGTAATAGAAAGACTGGAAGAGACTAGTGTATCACTAAATGAGATCCACAGTCCCCAGAATGGGGAGAGACCTGCATAGAATGGGGTGGTCAGGGCAGGCTTCCTGGAGGGGGCAAGGACTTGGATGTAAGAGCAGAGCTCTGAAACAAGTCGGGGCACCAGCTGAAGTGGAGTGTGTGTGTGTGTGTGTGTGTGTGTGTGTGTACATGCGTGCACACATACATTGACACATCTCTCTCCGGGGCTAGTGTCTTGAGGGCAAGCCCGGTCCTAACCATCTCCTGTTTGCTCCTCTGTCCTCCACCTCGCCGGAGGAATGGTATTCAAGTCAAACAGGGTGGGGGCTGGCCGCTAGACGCACACCTGACGATACACGCGGACCTTAGAAGCGTAGTGCTGACTGAGAAAGCAAGAAACAGAATAAAATCTCTGGCACCACGTCGTTTATGTGAACTAAAAATACACAGAGCCCGCTGGGGATGCCGAGTCACTTGCTGGGAGAGCTGTGGAGGTGGCGGTGGGGGGAGCCGAGCCGGAGCAGCGGCCAGTCCAGCCATAGAAGCAGCAGGATTTGCAAGCTCTTCTGTTTCGCAAGCCATGGAGCATGTGGAGCCCTTAGTAAAAGACATTTCTCAAAATCTACCAAAATCTGCTGTCAGCGGTGGCTCCTACAGAGGTGGGTTTGAACCCCAAATTGCAAAATGGGAAGCAGCATTAATCCTAGGCATAAGCAGCATTAAGACTGAACATAAGCAATAAAGGAAAAAGGAGATGCTCGTTGACAAATGATGCTTTTAAATCACCCAGACAAGGGAGGATCTCTTTAGCTAGCAGCCCCAATCAATAAAGCTAAAGATTGACTAGAGGGTCAAGCTGAAAAGTAAAGTAAATGCATGATGAATTTTAAGTACTTACTAGTTTATGGCTAGGAGTACCAGCCTTTTATAAGAAAGTGTGTCAAAGCTAAAAACAACAACAATAACCCTAAACCAAAAATGCACGTACATGGAACGGCAATGTATGCTTTAGAGGGACACATACAAGCACATTAATGTGGTTGCCTTAAGGGGTGGGGTGCACGGGGGTAGTGAGCGATGATCAGAGGGATAAAATAAAACAAGAAAGGGTCTTTGTGCAGAAGGAACAGCGATGAGACTGTGCCTTTGAGAGAATGATTGGCTCAACTTGTGCACCTGAGGTCCGGACAGAAAGAAAAGGCAAAGCCAAAATCACTCTTAGAAATGATATTCCCAACTTTAGGACGGCACTCATAGCTGCGCGGGCAGGAGGGAGCAAGGATATGGGCAGGGATTTAGCTGTAGCTGTAATGTGTTAGTTCTTTAAAAAAGATAAGGAAATCTGAAGCAAAATGGCAAGCTGTTAACACCTGTTGAACCTGGGGAGGGGCTATGTGGGCTTCTGTTTGATTATTATTATTATTATTATTTTAAGTAAGCGCCACTTAAGGTAGGGCTTGAACCCATGACCCCAAGATCAAGAGTCCTATGCTCTACGACTGAGCCAGCCAGTACCACTCTATTTATTTATTTGTTTATTTGTTTGTTTGTTTAAGTAGGCTCTACGCCCAGCATGGAGCCCAAAGTGGGGCTCAGACTCACAACCCTGAGATCAAGACCTGAGTTGAGATCAAGAGTCAGATGCTTAACCCACTGAGCTACCCCGGCGCCCTGTTCGATTATTTTAAAATGTGTGTGATAATTTTTTTTAAAAAAATTTTAAAGGTTGTTGAGCAAGACGCTGCAAGATAATTTTGTGACGTTTGCGTAGACTGGCCTCTGAATAGTTTCACAGAGCTGAATAGCTGCTCTGGTCTGTCAGTGACCCAAGTCCCAATAAGGAGAAGAACATGGAGAATTGAGAAGCTAAAAGCACTCGTAAATAAGACGTGTAGGGAATGGAGAACGTCATTGCCTGCTGTGTAGGGAGTGAACAGCCACAGGAATCTTCTTCTTCTGAATGGCTGGATTGATCAGCTGTTGACTTTCTTGGGGATGGCAGATCCTAGCTAGTCATTGTACGGAACCGCCACACGCGACTCCGGGAGGGCTACGTGGCTAAAAGTGAAGGCCCGGGCTGTGGGAACCCCCTAATACAGTGAGGAGCTCAGCAACTCAATTTATGGTATAGACTATACTCAATGACTCTTCTCACCCCGGCCACAGCTGAGGGGTACGGAGGGAATAGCTGACTCAAGCTGGGTCAGCCAGATTCTTTCTGTCAAGATTCTGGGGTTTTGAACCAAAAGGTAGAGACTGGCCGCTGTGGGGATGGGGCTGCTTTAATGGGAGTGTTCTAAGGAGAAGGGTTCATTGACTCCAGATGCGTAGGTCCTTGGAACTATGCTGCCTCTGGCCTTTCCTGAGGCTAAGTTGTTCAATCCTTTCTTGAAATTTAATTAATTTATTATTATTATTTGCCAGGGTTGATTTCTATTACTTGTCCTATGGAGTAGGTTAATATAATATTTTATTACGTCTTCCAGCTGTCCCCCGGTGCTGTTTGTAATACGTATGGTATCTTTGTTAGGTTAGAAAAAGGTGCCCCTCTGGACAGACAAATTAGAAAAAGCTGCTGTTTCCTCAAAGCAGATACAGTCCCTCACCAGAGTGAAATGTTTGGCCATTGGAATGTGGGGCTGGGTTACAAGGCCCCTTGGTGCAGTGCACGGACTACATAACCATTCATGGCGGCCCTACCTGCCCACTTGTATCCTGGCTGATTTGTCCTCTGCACCAAGGTGTCATTCGGAATATGAAGCATTACTTCACATAAGATTTATTGGAAGTGTTGGTCTATCACACAAGCCCTGTTTAGGACTTTAATGCTCATGACCAAAAATATAATTTTTAATCTTTGTGTGTTGAAAACTATTCAAAGTCAAGCCTTAAAGGAAATTTAGGAAAACTCCATGGCCTGGTAAAGTCAACAGAAGCCTCATCTTCTTTGATGAGTGATCTGCAGGCTTTCCACCAAACAGCCTGGCAGACATTCTTGAAATGTCTAGGGGCACTCCTCCTTCCCCCGTGGGAACACACTTAGCAAGATCAAGTGCACAAGAGCCAGTGGACAAGGAGGTGTCCAGAGCTGTGGTGAGAGTGATGTGGACACCACACCAAGGCACCGGTGGCCACGGGGAAGCCAGCCATCTCAGGGAGGAGAAAATGCCTTGAAAAGGGGCTGCTCCAGCTCTGACTCGTTCATTCATTTTCCATCCGGCGGCCCCTGCGTCTAATACGAGTCCCGCTACCTTTCTGAGAGCAAGCTGAGTAAAGAAAAGCAAGTCAGGAGCTTTCCCAGGACAGAGGACCTACCCACTCCTGGAGCCTGTGCCATCGGCTGCAGCGTCTATGACTGCAGCAGGCAGTGTAGACTAGCAGTTAAGGATGTGAGTCTGGAATCAGAGTGCCTGGGTTCAAACCTCAACTCTGTCACTTTCCAGCTGCGTGAACATGTTAGACATGTTACTCAACCTCTTGATGATGGTTTCAAAGCATGTCCACAATCCTGTGATTCTCCTCCCATCGCTCCCATCACTGGAGTCTACGTTCCTGCCCATTGAACCTGGGTAGAGATTTGGGAGTGCCTAGACAGACAGACTGCAGCAAGAGTGACTCGTGTAATTCCCAGGGCTAGGGTAGAAAAGACCATGCAGCTTCTGATGGCTCCTTTTGGGGCACTCATGCTGGGAGCCTTCAGTGACCATAAACGAAATCCAGCCACCCCGAGGTTGCTTGTGGAAAGACTTCATGCACAGAGAGAGATGCTCGAGGAGTCCCAGAAGCGCCTGAAAACTCATGGAGAGGTTCTGAGCAAGAGCTGCCTGGCTTGTTTTCAGTCAACCTCCAAATTCATGAGCAAAATAAATGCTTGTTATTAGTTTCAGGTCATTGTTTTGGGATGGTTTGTTATAATGCTGTAGACAGCTGATCTGGGCTTCTCATTACCTGGAGGTAGACAGCTATCGTAGGGAAGCCTAAATCTGTGGTTTGGGGATGGGGAGGTGGGCAGAAACTACAAGGATTTTGAAGACATTGGAGGGGAAGCCTGATGGCCCCCAAAGAGGCTGCTGATGAGGAAGATGTTGCTGGAAGCAGGAGCCAAGGGAACACTTACAATGCAGTAGAGGGAAATTTGGCAACATTGTCCCTTGAAGCGATATAGACAACAGAGAATGTGCCTAATGACCTAATGGTTTGGGCTAAGGAGATTTCTAAGCGGAATGTCAAAACTGCCATTTGGATTATTCTAGCTGCATATGATAGAGAAAGAAGAGTTAAAAAGGAAAGTTTAGGGCCCCTTGGGTGGCTCAGTCGGTTGAGCATCCAACTCTTGATTTCGGCTCAGGTCATGATCTCAGGGTCATGAGATCGATCCCCAAGTCAGGCTCATTTGCTGGGTGTGGACCCTGAGTCTCTCTCTCCCTCTCCTTCTGCCTCTCCTCGAGCTTTCCTTCTGAAAAAAGAAAAACATTTTTTAAAAAAGGAAAGTTTAATGTTCAAGTAATTATATAGATTGTATATAAAATATTGTATAGAAATTTCTATTATTAAGATTATATTGAATTGTGTAGAAATTGTATAGAAAATATTAGAAAGCCAGGGATTTTCTTGGTTTGAAAGTAAATATGGTTTCTCATTCTCAGCCTCCCCAAATGGGAAAAATTCTCAAAGTCTGAAAGGGCCTCGAGACAAAGACAAAACCTCAGAAAGCTCAAACGCTTCATAAAATCTTTCAGATAGACAAAGGCCCCCTGAGTATTTCAAGAGCATGCCTCACAGATTCTGTTTATGAAATAACCAGGCTTCTAAGAATTTTAAGGGAATGGTCCCTCAACAACCTCACCAAAGGCTCAAGGTAGAGAAGAGCTGATCTTGATGAGATTTGTGCGACAGATTTGGTTCATGGACTCAAGCTCAACAGGATCCATAGGAAACCTACGAAGTCTTACAATGAATTGTATCGTCAGAAGCCCCATCAGCTCAGGCTGAAAGATACAGAGTAGAACAAAATGAAAAAAAGCTCCATAATTTTTTTGGACTTTGGGCCCCCAAGAAGGAAGCAAGCTGAGAAAGCTACTCAGTTGTCAACATGAACCAGTTTTTATAGTGAAGGAAGGGTGGTTCAGAAGGTGGAACCGAGAGCCCAGAAGACAGAGCCAAGAGCCACTGGGAACCATTTCGAGGCAGTAGGACTGAACTAACCAAGAAATGGGGAATATGTGCCTGTCTGGATTTCACAGGAATTTCACAGTGAATATGTGCCTGTCTGGCTTGGTCGGTGGAGTATGTAACTCTCGATCTCAGGATTGTGGGTTTGAGTCCCATGTTGGGTGTAGAGACTACTTAAAGACAAAATATTGAAAGAAAGGAAGAAGAAAGAATGAATGAAAGAAAGAAAGAAAGAAAAGAAAGAAAAAGAAAGAAAGGGAGAGAGAAAGTGTTTACCACATACCAGACCCCAAGCTTGGGGTCTCATGAGGTTGTAGCCAGGCTGTGACTGAGGTAAAGTCTTCGTCACTTGCGTGTCTGGCACCTGGGCTGGGAGGACTCCAACAAGCAAGGCTGGAACCTGGGGTTCCTCAGCACCTCTGTCTCGCTGTGGCCTCTCCACATGAGATCTGCAACGTGGCAGCTTTAGAGCAGCCAGACTTTCTCCCCCAGCAGCTCAGGGATCTAAAGGCATATGACCTGAGAGAGAGCAAGACAGAAGCTGTGTCACCTTTCCTAACCCAGCTTGGAAGTCACACGCTGTCATTTCTACAATACTCTATTTGTTAAGGCAGCTACAAAGGCTCACCCAGGTACAGAAGGGGGGCATCCATTCCATTTCTGGATAGGAAATATGTCAACAAATTTGATCCATGTTTAAAACCAGCACAGTATGTCCCTTGGGGCTGTCTGTCCTTCCTTCCTCACCCCCAGGCCACCCTGACAGCAGCCTTGGGTAAAAATATCCTAGCGCTTTGCATGAGGTGGTAGGCTTTGCCATTGCTGGCCTGGAGATGATTCCATGATGGGACTGGGCTGGAGACCGTGCTAACCTCTTGCTCCGGAGAGGGTAGAGTGGCTGGGCTGTGGGGTCCTATGAGCCTTCGGGGGCTGGTGAGTGGGAAGGGGGTCTTTCAAGCCCCCCACAAAGAATCTGGGACTTTGGGCGGGCCACGGGGTTTTCAGAAAAAGTGAGCAAGAGGAGCTCGTCCTCGGCACGATGGGCCTGGTTCCTGGAAGGAGAGGGGAGGGGTCGGTGCCGAGGTCTTCAAGCTGGGCCGAAATAGAGAGCTTGTTCGGCTCACAAGCCTATTTGAGGACCTGGAGCCATGACGTCCCCCCGAGTTTCCATTCTCTGGCCGCAGCTGCTGGTTACGTGGTTCATTCAAAATGCTTTGCAGGAAGCAGCAGGCTCCACATTCCAGGGCTTTTAGTCATTTTTTTCTCTCAGAGCTCTGGGGCTGGGATTAGAATGTTCTTCAAACCACACTGTCCTCGGCTGGAATCCCAAGAGGAAGTGGGTGGGTCCCTGGGGGATGAGAACACAGGCCCAAATTCAGGGGCAGGATGAAAAAAGATTAAGGCCAGCACAAGTAAACTCCTAGAGAGATCACCGAGCTGAGGCCCGGGTTTGGAGAGGGCTAGAAGCCTGTGAGTGGTGACTCTTGACCTGCCAGCCACGGGCCAAGGGGAATGCAGAGTTTCCGGTGTGTGCGTGCGTGCGTGTGTGCATGTGATAGAACAGAACTGGCGATGGCATTTCATTCTGAGGGTCCCACATGCTCATTTTGGCCCCTCACTTTGGTCACTGCCCTTGGGCTGAGGGAGCGTGTGCCATGGGGCTTAATTTGGTGCAGGGGTGAGTGTTTGCGTTTGGGGCAGGGAGAGCAGCACTTTAGCAAATGGACCCCACAGACACTTGAACCCGGAGTAAGCACAACTAATGTTTGCTGAGGGTCTGTGACGCTTCTGGCATTGGGCTGGGCGTCGGGAATACAAAGGGAATAAAACAGACTCCCTCCTGCCCTTGTAATGAGGCCTGGGAAGTAGGGCCTGGAAGTAGGACCTTAATCTAAGGGGGTGGGGAGCGGTAGACAGCAGATTCTGGTGGGCAGAGAGGAGGCAAGTTAGACGCCACCACAGGTCACACAGACGGTGCAGAGCAGAGGCAGGGAGAAGGGAAGGGCAGAGCCCAGGCACAGGGCGGTCGAAGCTCTGAAAGGGAGAAAGTGATGGACACCAGCAAACTCCCAAGGGTCCTGAGAGAGGAACCCCCCCCTCAGGTCTTGAAAAGCCCCAGAGGCAAGCCCCCCAGGAGGAGGGGGGAAGGGTCACCCAGCCCAGCCCCACTCTTTCCTCTGAGCTTGGGGGACAGGAGGAAGGAAACCCTGCCGTGAGTCTTGTCCTGCACTTAGACAGAAAAAGCCAACATGCTTTCGCTTCCTGTGGTAGGGAGAACTACAAATACGCCCCCGACCCCGGTTTCCCACCCTAATCCCTGAGCATGATGAAATATCAAGGGCCTGATTCTGTAACATTATATGGCAAAGGGATTTGAAGACCTAATTAAGGTTCTGAATCACTTGACTTGGGGTTAATCAAAAGGGAGATTATCTGGGAGGGGGTGAGCCTAATCTAATCACTCCAGCCCTTTCGAAGCAGGGAGTTGTCTCTGGCTGGTGGCAGGAGAGGAGGTCGTGGATTTTAAGCGTAAGCGGGGATTCTGTGTGCCACTGATGACTTGAAGGTGCAGGGGACCACGTGGAAGGGAAGGGCCCTGGGAAAGAGGCTTCTAGGAGCTGAGAGGGGCTCACGAGACAAGCAGCGAGGAGACAACTCTTCACCCTACAGCTACAGGGCAGAGTTTGCGAGAACCGGAGTGAACTCGGGGAAAGATGCTTTCCCAGGGCTTCTAGATGCGGGCCTTGCTTTTGGCCTTGTGAGACCCTGAGCGGAGACCCCAGCTGAGCTGAGCTCACCTAGTTCTGATCTTCAGAGCTGCGAGATAACAAACAGGGGCTGTTTTAAGCTGCTGACTTTGTGCTAATTTGTTATGAAGCAATAGAGAATGAATACACTCTCCCTTCCTCGTTTCATCCCAGGAAGTCCATGAAGAGGGGGGCGATGACTCCTCTTTTGCAGACGGGGCTGGCTGGGTGGGCCGCTCGGTTTGCACGAGTCCAGGCCGTAGCTCAGGCCTGAGCCCCACTGAAGCTCGGGCACTCAGCCTTGGCCAATGGGGTCTCGTCCCCCCTGCTCAGGGCAGATGAGGACGGCTGTGCCTCCCACTTCGGCTCAGGAGAATCACGCAGCAGCTCCTTCCACCACACAGCCTGCCGGCTGCTGAGCTGCCCCAGCCCCGCATTCCCTGCAGAGGAGCCGAGCTCTGGGCAGAAACCAGAGAAGGGCAGTGACCTCCGCCTCCCCCTGCTTCTCAGATGACAAGTCTGGGCTCTGTCAAGGCAAGAGACAAGGGCTGGGATGCAAGGAGCCATAAAGTTTGGCTGCACCCTTCCCCACCCCCCCATCAGAAGTCTTGTCTGCCTGGTTGGTGTGGGGATTTTTAAATTTTATACTTCCTTTCTTAATCATCTGTTGGACCCATATTCGGGTACCCCCAGGAGTCCAGAAATATTTGCAAAGAGGAAGGTTATGTTTCTGCTTTATTAATTACAAAGCCCTAATGAAGGTTTTCTCATTTCCACATGAGGCCTTTTCTAAAAATTTCCGATTCTTCCCAGATGGTGTCCAGCTCCTTCCCCACAGCCCCTGGCAGGGTGGGGCTTTGCAAGGAGGGGGTTTTGTGTCTGGCAGACTTGGGATCTCAGTTCTGTCACTTCCCCCCTAAGGGGAGGGGAGGGGGCCGGCAACCTCCCAGGCCTCAGTTTCTTCAGACAGTTTCTGAGATGCAGGGGGCCGGCAAATATACACGAGGGGCCCAGTAGGCAAGAGGGAAGGAGTCAGTATTGCTTTCTTTATCTGTCTGCCTTACCACAATAAGACAGCTCCCTTGGAAATATTTTTTGACAGCTAGAAAATATTTTTATGCTGGTGACAGGCAGGCCTGGTCGGCCAGCAGCAAAAATCTTCCGTCAGCAAAGTTTGCCTGTGCGCTCCACCTTCTCGAAGCCACTTCCTCGATCTGTATCCCGTTTCCTTCTTTCGGGCTCTGCTTGGCCAGATCCCAGGGCCCTGGGGGTGGACATGCTTCGAAAAACTCTCACAGTTCAGTATTCGGGAGGGAGGGCAATCCCTCACCTTGGGGGATCGATCTAATGGTGGAACCCCAGGCACGGGGGCAGACAGGCAGTGGGGGAACATTTTGGGGTGGGGTGGAAGCATCTCCAGGTCCCTCCAGATGTCTGTCTGGTGGGGACTATGAGAAGTGGTTAGGCAAGGCTTCCTCCTGGTTGGTTTCTCTCAACTGCATGTTTGGAGGTCGGAGATTTGATCTAAATCCTCTTAGATGTAGGCTTTGCTGTCAAGGAATCTCTGGGGGGGGAAATCTGCTCAACCGACACTTTTCAGTTTCCAGAGTGAGGGCTGAGCAGGTCCTGAGAACAGAGCGTGGAGTTGTGGTGTGTTTGGGAGGGGGTGAGAGGTAAGAGGAGCTTTGGGGTCTGGGCCCGGGACCCTTTGGCCCCCACGGCTGGGAGGAAGAGAAAGGGATAGAGGAGTGGGGTGACCGTGTTCGTTCTTTCCTGCTGAGGATGTGCCAGGTGGGCCTCGGCGAAGTGGGGCCCGTGCCCAGGCTGGGATGCCGAGGCTGGGGCCGGGCACTGCCTTCAGCTGCGTCCGCCCTCCTCCCTAGGGCTGTGGGCTCAAAGCTGAGCCAAGCATAAAACAGACAGCCTCTCTCCGCCTCTCTGTTCCCACCCCCATCCTGACGGAGTCTGGTTTTCATCACCCATTAATCACCGAAGCTTCCCACAGCCTGTGTCTGTCTGTCCACACTCACCAGCCCCCTGGGCCCTGGGGGGATGGATAGACAGACAGGCAGATGGTCTCTGACTTGGGGAAATTTAGGGTCACATCTCTGTACTCCAGGCCAGGGAGAGGCTCCCTTCCTGAGCTTGCTGGGCCATCCCCACCCCAGCCCAGCCTGAAGCTGCCAGCCTGGCCCACCTCACCCTGGCAGCAGGCGACAGGGGCCATTAGCTGTCCTGTTCACCAGGAAGGAAATGGGTTGGAGGGCTGAGGAATTCTAATTAAGCTTCCCCAGCTGGCAGGCCGGCTGGCGGATGAGAGCTGGCACCTCCAAGCCCGCTAGAGTTGGTGCCAGCCCCGTTCGGCCTGGCCCGCTGGATGCCCACCTGCCGCTGTGGGAACCCCGGCTTTGGGCTCCCTTGCAAACCCACCGAAGATTCGCAGATGCTGACCCTGTCCTCATTCCCTCCTTCTCCTTCAGGCTCCTGGCCACGACTACCCTGAAGGAGTTGGCCCTCGGGGGTGGAATTGCCACGGAGGACCCCCCCCCATGCAGACTGTCCTTGCACCCCACCCCCACACGAGAGACATGGGTTCTGATCTGGTTCTGCCCTGACCCACTGTGTGGCTTGGGTAACTCACAACCTCTCTGGGCTTCAGCTACCTTGACTGTGACAGTCATAGTCACAGTGCCTGGCCAAAGAAGGTAACCGTCAGTGTTGGGAAGCCCCTAGATGCCCCAGTCACCCTGGCCTGCCAACTCATTTGGGGTATGGGCTGAGGGTTGGTGGGCAGCCCAGCAGAGGGCTGGGAGTGGCAGTGGTGAGTGGCAGGCAGCCAGGGGCTCCCCAGTGGTGGTCATGGCAGAGAGCTGGGACAGAGTCTGAAAACCTGGAAATGACACCAAGTTAGTCCTTCCTTCCTGGCCCAGCCCTCTGTGCTCCCCCAACGCTATGTCCACAGATCCCCGGGATCCCCACTTTGGCTACACTTCCAGTCCTTGCCCAGGGCAGGCCTCTGCCTTTACACACCCTGCACCGGCCAGGCTGCCCTGGTGGGTGGTTGCAGCCCCCCAGCTGGTTTCCACTGGTGCTGGAGCAGGGGGGGCCGCTCCCTGGCGATGCCACACAAGATCTCCAGCAGACACCCTGGAGTCCCTGGGAGGACAGTGCCCACCAGAACCAGGATTCTGAAGCTATGGGACTCCTTCTGGCAAATCCAACACGCACATCTGCATATCATTGCACCATGATTTGCAATCATTTGCATCTCAGTCCCCAGCCACCCTACCCCATACTGTTTCTTTTTCCACCTCTAGTTTGACTAAATATTTAACCAGCAACTCCAAGTAGTAGTGTCTACACCGTCAACTCAATTCCATCCATTTCAAGTGTGTTTTGAGGACCTGGTGTCTGCACAGGCCTGTATCTGAGCTGTCAGGGGATGGAAGTTGGGGGGAAAATAGACTCCTTGCTGTTGGGGTGTTCACAGACTAACTGGGGAAACGAAATTCGCGGGTGGGATCCGTGGAAAGGGTTAGAGTACATGCTTGAGTGTGTAGTTGATGCTGGTGCTGGGGGTGCCGGGAACGGGAACTCAGAGGGGCTGGGGGAGCACAGGCAGTGGGCTTCTTACCTGCTGGCCACTGGGTTGGACAGGGGTCCCTGACATCAGAGGCTGTTTTCTTACTGAGCCCTGGGCTCCTTGGCTGTCTTCGGAGCAGGCCCTACACGTGTTTGCCTTGAATTGCATCCTGCCCTGCTCTTGGCCTGGACAGATCAGATGGCGCATGAGGCCAGAGCCTTCAGAGAGGTAGCTGATGTGAGAGCTCTGGGTGGCAGAAGCAGCTGCCCACCCTGTCTGACCCCTGGCCCCAGGACAGGGGCGAAAGAATCCAGGTCGAGAGGGGTGAGGCAACTCGCTCTAGAGTCCCCCCAGGACGAGGAGGAGCTGGGCCGTAAACCGGGTGGCCAGACTCCTTGGCCTGTGTCCTCCACCACCACCCTCTGAAGCCTCTTGTGAAGGGATGAGCTGGACTGGGCTCCGGGGAGGAGTTAACAGCCAGGGCTTAGTCGGGCTGGGCTCTGGAGTCTGACTGCCTGGGTTCAAATCCCGGCTCCACCCATGACCAGCTGTGTGACTTCAGGGAAGCCACTTGATTTCTCCCCAGAGGTTTTCTCCTCTGTGGAGCGAGCCCAGTGACACCACCTACCTCGTGGGCACCTGACTCACTTTGCACGGCGCCTGAGAGCTCTGTAGTAAGCGTGCGCCCCATGTCTGCCACTGGGTGGGATTGAAGAGGAGGAATGTGGACGGCCTGCTGTGGGCTGTGTGAGGAGATCAGCCTGACTGGAGCACGCGCTGCCCAGGAAAGGAGAAGGGGACAAGGCTGGGCCCGGGAAAGGGGAGCCCCAGCGCTTGGGGCCATTGGTCTCTGGTGTCTTCCATCATTCCAGAGAGCCCGATGTGGCAGACGTGTCCAGAGCTACCCGAGGTTTGGCAGGCTGTCTTTACTGAACCTACCAGGTCACTCCTCTTTGCTCCAAAGCTATGGGAAAGGAAGAAACGTGGGGAAGATAGATGATCCGAGATCGGCCTCCATCTTGAGTCCTAAGCCAAGTGCATTGGCATTAGTCCTGTGCAGAGACCCGTGGAAAGGTACCCTGACCTGGTCTGGCACATGTGGGGTCAGCTGGAGGGTCAGGTCCCTACCCATTCCTTGATGGCAACCCGTCCCTGGTCAAGTCATTCAGTTTCTCTGGGGAGAATGCTCTAGGCCTTCTCTTTTCCACTATTGGCTTCATGCTATTCCTGTTCCCTGACCTTCCTCGTGGAAACCCTGTGAGCTCCCTTCAGAACGCCTCCTTCTAGAGTCAACAGAGCTTAGGTGAACAGCTGGATGGATTGCCCCATACGTGCCTGTACCCATGAAACCACCAGATTGAGATACTGAACGTTCCAGCTCCACGGAAGGTCTCTCGTGCCCCTCTTCAGTACATACCAGCCCTAGAGGTGACCCGTAGTCTACCCTCTATCACTATAGATGCAGTTAGCCTGTTCTTCCTCTTCCACCAATGGTACCATAAGTCTTTTTGTGTCTGGCCTATTTTACTCAGTGCCTGGGAGATCCGTGCATGCTGCTGTGCGTGGCAGAAGCTCTGCGTTGCGTTTTCGCACTGTGACCGCGTTCCGTGGCATAAGCACACCACGCATTGTCCTGTTGTCCAGTGTGAGGTGCTGTGAGCCAAGCACTCACGTGCATATGTATCATAGACACGTGCCCTTGATTCTCCCGGGTAGATAGCCAGAAGCAGACTCGCTGGGTGGTTTTTGAGTTTTGAGAGATCACAGTCCTTCTTTCCCAGTGGCTAGGCCTTGGGACACAGTAGTGTTAGCAAAATAGGTTGTCCCTCCTTCCAGTGCCTCCCAGTTTCTTGGGAAGATCTTACACACCGCCAGGGCTGAGGAACTGGACGAGCCATCCTGGAAGGCTCTGACCTTTGAAGAGTTACACAAAGAAGACTGCAGTGCTGCAGAGGGCAATGTGGGCTCTCCTTTGGGGGCTGGAAAGGTGGTCAGGAGAGGGTGGGGCCCGGGGCAGCCAGGCAGGAAGGATGTGATTGCAATACCCAGATGCCAGGAGAAATCAAGCTCCAGGGTCAGCGACCTGTCCAAAGTCACATGGGCAGTATGCGGCCAGGAGGGTTGTCAACCCAGGTGGGCCTCAATCCAGCCCAGAGCTCTTGACCACCACAGCAGGCTGCCTTCTCTATGGGGGAGGCATTTAGGGACACTTAGGGTCAGGGTCAAGGTGCTGCTGAGTGCTCCACCCTGAGATCAGACTGAAGCAACACTTTCTTGGGCTTTCCAGCCCTGCCTGCCTACCCGCCCTGCCTCTGGCCCAGTTTCCTCCCAGGGAGACATTCACAGGCCTTGCATCGCCTGAGTCATAGCCATGGGCTGAAGGAGAGACAGACAGAGCCTGGGGGCTGGCATTGCTCAAGACCCTGTGCCAGGACCTGCTGCTGAGCCGTCCGTGGGTGAGCGGGGGCAGCCCCCAGAGAACATTCCTGGAAAACCGTTTGCCTGGCATAACCACCTCAGGCTTTCTTGGCCAGAATATCACATTAGGGCTGAGGTTAGCAAGGCTGGTGGGACGGCTTTGGGCATCTGCTGAGGCCTTAGCAGGTCAGAAGAAGGGCTGCCCTGGCCTCCTGCGAGCTGACAATGGCCATCTGCACTGTCAGGTTCCAGATGACGTGTTCTCAACCAGTAGCAGGTGCAGTTCACAGTGTGACGACTTGGGGCTGTGGAATTAGGTATTCTCTATTTTGCAGTTCTCCAGGAAGAAGAGAGGCTGGGCATGCGCGCGCGCGTGTGTGTGTGTGTGTGGGGGGGGAGGGTTCCTGAATCCTGAGTCTCTGTGTGTGTCTGCGCCTGAACATATGTGTCTGAGCATGTGTATATGAAGGGGAGAGAATTACTCATCCACTCGGAAGACTGTTCAAGAAAGACCTCTCCCAGAGCAGTTACATTTTCATAAATAAAAACAATCAGATAATGAGTTCATTTCCGATCTCAGGTTTGATGCCAACATTCCAGTGAAACAAGACCCGCTGGCAGGCTGCTGCTCTCTGTGTGGCTTGGATTAGCTGGGGGAAAGTACAGGGGTGAGACCTGCCACTTACAGGCTGCAGGGGAGGGGAGGAGCGGGGTGACCCAGAACCAAAAGAGCAGCTGCCTGTGTGTGTCTGGGGCCGAGAAGCTCCTCACCCTCGCGTGGGCATCAGGACACCCCCAACAGACACACAAGTCCTGAACTCCGCCACTCGCTCCTTTGGGAGGAGGGATGGCAGGGTCGGAGGGGTGGCCCAGCAGGCTGCCAGGGATTACTGCAGGCCCCCAGGCCACAGCACACAGAGGCCTGCTAGGAGAGCACAGAGCAGCATACAGGAAGAGGCTGTGGTTGGAGTCTAGAGGGGAGAAGCAGAGGGGTCACACCCAGACCACAGCCCCTGCTTCTGCCTGGATTCACAAGTGGGGAGTTGAGTAGACACCTCGGTCTGGCTTTCCAGCCTTGCACAATGCCTTCCCCCATCCAGTGGCTCAGATCCCCTCGTCTATCTCCCCCTGTGCTCCTGCCAGGCGGGGCCTCCCCACCTCTGCCCTCTCTGCCCTCTCTGCCCTTCTCATAGGCTGGTCCATGTCTTTGGAATGCTCTTTCCCCAACCTGACATGTCCAGATTTATGCATCCTTTAAGATCCAAATGTCTGCCTCCATGAAGTCTTCCCTAATTCTGCTGGCTGGAAGGACTCTTTCCCCTTAGCAGTTCTCACCTTCCAACTGTCTCCTACTTTTCCTCCCTGAGTCCAAGTTCCAGGAGAGCAGGCTTTGGGCTGCATGCGGCCGATTCTTTCCTACAAGTCCCAGCCAGCCTGAAGGTGGGTTGTTCCTGGAGGCCGGCCAGAAAGGCGAACTGAGCTGGATTCAGTAGCACGCTCTCCCAGGGAAACCTGTGAAAGTTCGCGAATTTGAGACCCAACGCCACTAAGAAGGCCTCGGCAATTGGACAGGGGCTGAGAGCAAGACATCTGGGGGGAGGCGGCAGGAGAAGGAGAGGGGTTTTCCTAGGAGGCATGACTTGGACCCCAAATCAAGACATCTGTGAGACATCAGGGAATGATGCTGGGTGGGGAAACCACTGAGAATCGATTCAGAGGCAGAGGCTGATGGCTGGTAAGTAAGAACAAAATTCAGAGGCCATCCATCTGTCTGTCCGCCCGTCCATCCACCCATCCATCCATCTACTATTTCACCCATTCGTGCATACAACAAGCAACACGCACACCTTCACATACACACAGTAACATACGTCCTTCATCTACTCAGAGCAGCGGGGTGAGGAATGCATCACTATCTCGGGGGGGAATCGGAGCCTCAGAGAAGTTGAAGTCAATGCTCGGGGTCACACAGCTGCTAAGGGCCTGTGCGGGATTTACACTCAGGTCAGACTGCTTCTCCAAGGCCGGAGCGCTTCCCACGCCAGCGAGGAACAAATGGCTTATTTCTCAGTCTCTCCACAGCTCCAGGCTGAGCTGGACCGTGACCCTCCAGCAGTTTGATGAAGCCTTGTTCTTTGTCTGAAAGTTCAGCCTCTGTCCTCACCCAGTGCCCCCACCACAATTTTGCTATAAACCAGCTGTCTTTATCTTTTAAAATCGTCACTGACAAGGCCGTTGGTAGGGGCGGGTCCTAACCCAAAGGAGCAAAGCTCTGCTAGTGGAATTTCTAGCATAGTGGGAAGTTTTGCTGGGGAGGGGTCCTCCTACTTGCTAAGAGGTAGGACAGTCCCGACAAGAGCCCATGATGGGCTGAAGAGGGAGACAGGGATTAAAATATTCTACAAAATCACAGGGGAGGTTGTTGAAAATGCATATCATGGTCTCCATCCCTATAGAGTCTGACTGAACAATCTGGGGTGTTCCTGGAAATCTGAATTTTTTAAGCACGCCCTAAGGGTTTTTGATGTGAGCGGACTAACAAGAAATCCCTAGAGGGGTTTTATGAGACAAGGAAATGCCACAGCCTTTCCTTAAGGCACCTGAAGATCGCACCGCCGTCTTGCTGAAACTCATCACCCAGCTGACTGGCACTAAGCTGAATACCCACAATCCTTCCGTTTTTTTGGCCTGTACTGGCGGGAGGGTTCTTGGACCCCCAAAGCAGATCCTGACATTAAGCTCTCTTGACACTCACCTCTTCAATGTGTCCCTTCCACCTGGCCTGATCAAACTTTTTGGATTTTTATTATTCAGTGTATTTCCTATGCTGCCCCACTTGGATGGACGGCAAATTTGAGAATTATCCCCCCCACATCTTCATCCCCAGCAAACATGGTGAAGGGGCCAGGCCCAGGCCGGATAGGAAGCTCTCTCCACGCTGCCATGGGCTTCTAGGCCTGTTCCCTGAGGACCGCCCTGTCTTTGGACATGGACCCCTCCTCCCCGCAGGTCTTATCACAAAGGAGACAGCTGCCGAGGCTGTGCATAGGGTGTCCCCCTCCCCCCCCATGCCAACAGTGGCCCATGAAGGCCACCTGGATCAGGCCCTAAGCTCACTGTTTACTTTCCATGGTGTGTCCAGAACCACAATGTCAAATTCACCAATGGGTAGAGCAGGTTTCTCTCTGCAGCCCCTCCTGAGGTCCAGGCCGGTCTTGCCACCCATGCTGCAGTTGGCCATCCTAAGCGTCTAGGCTGGGAGACTTATGTCCGTGTTTGTGACCCAGAAGAAGAGTTGGGGTGAGGGGAGAAAGGGGAGACATTTGTGAAAATTCCGTTTTCTTCAAGGAAAGAGGCTCCAATAAGAGGCCAATGCAATTAGCCAGAAGCCTTGGAATGAAAATCTTCCTTTCCCACTGGTGGAGGGGGCTGAGCCACTGCCTTGGGCTTCCTGAAGGGGAACTTGAGGCCCTGAGCTGGTTACGTGAGATGTGGGGACAAAAGGCGAAGAGAGGGGCTCTGGTGACCTCAGTGTTCGGGCCTGGCTGGGAAGACAGAGCTCAGAAATTTGATCAGGGACTGTAGAATGCCAGACGCTTCCCACATTTCTCATAGGGCTTTCTCACCGAAACTGGGGGGTTCTTTTGAGTACCCTTCTAAGGATACTAAGCGTGTCCACCAATCTAATGGTGGGGGTGGGGGAAGAAGCACTTCCATGCCTTAGGTGTTCTGGTCTCTGAAACTCCCATCAGCTGCCCGAAGGGAAAGGTGGGTGGGTGTTGGGGAAGAGGTCAAAGAGCCCCCCGGCACCCCCAGAGCACTCCACTGGGCTGGCGAGGTCCAGTGCTGGGTACTCCTGGGAAAGGAGGAAGTTCTTCCCATTTCTGGTTCTGGAGCTCCTTCACTGGGTTCAGGCCATCCTTCAGCCCTGTGGAACTGTCCCACGCTCCCTGAGGGAGGTGTCCTGGAACGAACCCCTCTTTCTCTGGCTGCCACCCCTGTGGCCTCCGGCTCCCTGACTTGAACACTTACAGGCACAGAGTGAGAGTGCCCACCTCTTAGCTGTTCTTGGGGGGGGGCACAGGCCCTCCCCACACCTCAGCCCCGGGGTTGGGAGCGCTTTGCCACCTAGGCCTGCCCCTGTCAGGCGCGAGAGGCAGAAGCTGCTAACGGCAGAAGATCTGGTCTGTGGAAAGGAGAGAACACTGATGTAGCTGGGGGAGGAGGAAAGAGGAGACTGCATCCTGGCTTTGTGGGTGCCGGGATCTGCAGCTGCACAAAGGGTCTCAGGGCCTCAGCTCTGAGCCACAGCTGTGCCCACCCCAAGGAGGCAGGAGAGACCTCTCGCCTTGGTTTTCCATGGGGTAGAAATGGGCAACTGAGGAGAGACATGAACAGCAACCAGACCTCCTTTATGCCTACCATGACCCCCGAGAAAGTCAGGGTCCTGGGTTCAGGTCTACTTGGTCGTGAGCTGTCTTTGGGGGGGCTTCTCTATCTTGTGGATAGAAACGGCACAGTGAAGTGCCAGGGGTTTGAGATGCCACAAGGTAAATGCAGACCATCCTCCCGAAGTCAGCTTTACCAGATTACGGGAGGAAAAACAATCATCATGTTTCTGTCAAAAGAGCCATGTGTATATTATGAAGTAGGAAGCATCCTTCACATTAATTTTTAAGGAAACACAACATTTCAAACAAAGCTCATACTTGGAGCCCCTTTAAGCTCCACCTCTCAGATGCTCATTCTCTACTCCCTTCAGACAAATACTCCAGCCTCTAAGCCTCAGTTTCTTCTTCTGAGAAGTGGGATAGCAGTACTCCTATACTCGACAGGGAGTTCGTCAGGGTGAATGGCGGTGGGGATATGACGAAAAGCTGGACAAAAGCAGGCGTTTCCTCCCTCTAGGCCGGCAGCTTTCAGGCTCCAAGTGCTGCTGTCCCAGGAGAAAACTCTCATTTAATGGTTCTCTGGGCTTCCCCCAGCCGAGCTGGGTGTTACAACCTCTGTCTCCTGGCCATGTGCCTGGTCACCCAGATCTCAATGACCTGTAGACTTCCTGCCTCAGCCCTCTCCATCATGGGATAGCCTGGTGCAGGAGACAGGGATTTGGGCAGGGCTGGGTAGCCTCCAATACCCATCCTTAACCCTTCCTCAGTTGCTGACCCTGGAGAAGCTGGAGGGAGAGGGGCTTGGGGGAAGGGACGGGGTATTCCTTCTTCCTGAGGCTCAGAGTACCAGGAGCTTCTCCAGGGCTGTCTCTAGGAAGGAGGTTGTGAAATGCCAAGCCATGGGCTGAATCCGGACCCCACCTATGTTAGTGTGGCCCCCAGCATACTTTAAAACTTGGAAAGCCCACCTAAAAAGCTGAATTTATTTCTCTTGAAAAGCTCAGGCCTGACCAGTTTGGCCCATAAGCCACTCATGGGCCAGAGTAAGCAGTCATGGCCACATTTACGGCAGACTTTGCCATAGTCCCCACCGCCCTTAATGCCTCACCCCAGGCCCAAATGTCCACGCCTCCCATTCCCATCAGCTGCCAGCAGCTGTGGACAGGACAGTGTGTCTCTGATGGCATCTCCGTGAGGAGAGATGTTTGGTCAGCTGGAGCGCAAGACCCACCCCCAGAGAGGGCTTTTCATTGAAAACTGGAGCATTTTTGACTTTCTGGAGTGGCTAGCGAGAGCAAGGTGGCAGGGGAAGGTTCCAAGTCCTCCTCTTCCTGTCCCCAGGGGTCACTACCAGCCCCACATGCTGCCCTGAGCATTGCAGGAGTCTCGGGTGGGGGGTGCAGGTGTAGATCCCTGAGGAAGGTACAGTTCTGCTGGGGCTACTGGAAAGGAAGCGAAATGGTCACCAGTTTCTATTAGTTGAATTCCTGACTTTAGTGACCAGTCTCCTGCACTGCCTGGGGTGGGTGGGGGCATCAGTCCTGAGGCATACATGCATGAATCTCCCAGAACAGCTTCCCTGAAGGGAGTGGACCTCCGGGTCAGGCTGGGCGTCCCCACTTCCCCAATCTCTCAGGTGGAGGGCGACCACAGGGCTGAGGTCAGGGCCAACTTTGTCATTCATTCATTCATTCATTCATTCATTCATTCATTCTTACTTGTTGAGTGCCCACTCAGGGCCAGCACATGCATGAGGCACTACTTCCGACTGTGTGATCTTGGGCAAGTCACTCTCTCTGCACCCATTGCTCCTGTGTGTAAAGTCAGGGCATTACAGCCTCCGCCTCGAGCGTTCTTAGCAAGAGGAAATGATGTGATGCTGTCCTGGCATACAGCTGGTACACAGTAAGCGCTCAATAAATGTTCTCCACGTCCGCGGTACTCTTACTACTGAGGCCCATCAGCTCCCTGCCCTCTGGGGAGTCTCACTGCCTCTGGCCTCTCCCCTCTGCCTCCCTGCTCTCTTCCCGCACCCGAGGCCGGACCCCAAAGTCGGCCCGCCAGGTGCACAGAGGCCCCATTCTCCGGACGCGCGGCCCCTCGCCCCTCAGGGGGACCCTGCCCGCTGACCCCCCGACCCTGCTTTCGCGCGGGCAAAGAGGGGCCTTTTGTTCCCGGGCCGGCCGCCCCGGCCGCGGGGCTCCCGCCCTAATCCGGCTAATTACCGTCCACATGGCGGCGGCGCGCGCTCGCCCACCGCTTTCCCACGGCCGCGAAGAAAGCCCCTCAGTGCGGCCCCAGAACAGAGGGCGATTCAGCCGCCGGCCAGCGCCCCGCCGCCGCCCCCTCGCTGCGGCGTCTTCCTCTCGTCCCGTCCCCTGGCTCTCTCCGCCTGTCGTCCGGGCCTGGCTCCCGGAGTGTGTCTCTCCGGTCCTTTCTCCGGCTCCCCGTCCATCTTCTCTCTGTCTCCCCTTCTGCCCTCCTCTGCCTGTCCCCTCGGAGGACTTCTGGCTGTTTCTCTGCTCCCTGTATCTCCTCCATTCCAGGGTTCAATGTGCCCGCTCACCTAGGGTCCATTCGGAGTGACAGGTTGCCTTAAGGCCTTCCCTTCTCTCTTTCCTGGGGACCCTGCGGTCCTGGCCCTTTTAAGGGTAAGGGGACCAAGGATGCTCTGGGCCCAAGCCATGACTCTTGCATGGTTTGGCGGGGGGATGTTCTGGGCTCTTTCTGGTGCAAGGCAGCTCCAAGACAGTGAGAAGTTAGGGACATGTCCAGTGCTGGGCCAGGGAAGGTGTGGTGGGGCTGCTACAGCGGCCTGTGAGGAGGGGGTGCTGAGTGGACCCAGGGTGCCCATCTCATGGTGTCCTGTGGCCAGGCCACAAAGACAGAGCAACTCTGAAGCAGTCCCAGTCTTGGGGACAGCAACCAGCCCCAGTGGGGTTGGCCAGGTCTAGGTTGTCCTTGGCATGCACCCTGGACCAGCCAGTCTGGACAAGGGCTCTTCTAGAATTTATTGGGAGTACATAGTGTTCTGGGAGCCCAGAGCGTCCTGGGCAGGCCACAGAATGAGTCTTTCTGGCCACTTTAAGGCCCAAGAAATTCATTCATTCACTCATTCATTCATTCATTCATTCATTTGACAAACATTTACTGAGTGCTTACTATGGGCCAGAAACTGTTCTAGACCATAAGGGAGAAAGCTGTGAATAAAGTAAAGATCTTGTGCTACATTCTGTTGGGGGAGGCTGCAGGCAAACAAATAAGGGAAACAGATAGCTGTCAGATGGTAGGAAGGGCTATGGAAAAATGCTAAACCAGGAAGGTGTGTTGGGAGCTGGGAGAGGAGGGGAGCAGAGCAGGCCTCCCTGAGTTGATAACACTTGAGCAGAGTCTTGAAGTGAGGTCAGAGCGCTTTCACACCAAGGGGGTGACTGGGCTTGCTGACAAGTTCCTGCCACAGATGCCAGGGGACTCTCCCTGGTGCCTTCAGGCCCCCATCACTGGGAGATGCTAAGACCCACTGTCACCTGCTGGAGGTACCCAGGTCACCAGGCGACGGTGGCTGGGAGGGGGCTGTCTGGAGGATGTATGCTACAGAAAAGTTATTACTGTCCCTCATTTTCTTGCCTTTTCCTCACTGCTGTTAGGGATTTCTTGACAATGGTGACCTTTGAATGAACAGATCACAAATAAACCACACAGCCTTGTAGGAGGGATCCTGGCCAGGACCCAGTGGTCTGTGTTGAAGGGAAAAGGAGGGCCCTCCTGTCTACAGAGAAACCAAGGCCTTCTTGACACCCAGGTAATTGAGGAAAAAGGATTAGTGAGTTTTGTGAGCTCATAAATCACAGGACAACACAGTGTTGTGGGTATTCAGATCGGGGGATAAGAAAAAAGAAAAGGAAAATGCCCCCAGTGGGCTCCCGTTGGTCTCAACCAAAGCAGGAGAACCTGGGAGTAGACGCAGGACAGATGGATATACTGTAGGACCCACAGTTGCTCACAGCTGGGAACTAGGGCCCTGAGGGAGTCTGGAGCCCCAGCAAGAACGTGCTTTTGTGAGTGTGTTTGCGAAGTATGGTGTGTGCGGTGTGTGTGGCATCTGCCTGGAGGGAGGAGGCCTGTGTGACCTTTCTCAGCCTCTCCCACCTGCTCACCCCCCCACCTGAATTGCCCATGCTGGTAGAGCCTGGTCCTGGCTGAACTCCCACTGACTCAGCTTCTGGGGGGGGCAGCGGTTGGTGGATGGTGAACAACCCCTCATTCCGCCAAACCGAAGTGGGGCTGGCCAGGTTTAGGGACCCAGGTATTCTCTACCCTGGACCTCCTTCCCTCGGGCCATGTTGCTGTGGACTTTGGAAGGAGAAAAGTGCCACAGTCCTGCTCAGGATCAAGTGTAGGAAACCCCAGCAGAGTCTGGGAGCCAGGAGTTTTCTTCATAACCTGACCCTCACTAACTGGGAGACTGTGAGTGCACCATTGGAGCTCTCTGGGCCTCAGCCTCCTCACTTGGAAAGCAGGGATAATAATCACCACTCCTTGTAGGGTTACAGTAAAGATAAAATGAAGCAAGGATGTCAATACGCTGTGTCAGCTCTCACCTTCCAGGCTTTTCAGATCAATATCTTTTCATGTTGACCCGTTACCCACACATCTGATTGAAACAAAAGTTTATACTTCCCTTATTTTGTTGAATGCATTGATCTATTCTATCTTACATTATTTCATTCTGTTTTTAAAAGGTTGCAAGTCGGGGCACCTGGGTGGCTCAGCTGGTTAAGCACCCAACGCTTGATTCCGGCTCAGTCCTTAACTCAGGGTCGTGAGACTGAACCCTGTGTCAGGCTCCATGCTGGGCGTGGAGCCTGCCTAAGAGTCTCTCTCTCCCACTCCCTTTGACCCTCCCTGCCCCCACACTCTCTCTCTCACTCAAAAAAAAAAAAGATTTATTTAAAAAAATTTTTTTAAAAATAGGTTGTTAAGTCATGACCCATTGGGTCTCAAACTACAGTTCAAAAAACACCACCATAAGTCATGGAATGGAATACAAAAGCATTTGTGGTTTCACATATATTGGAACTGGACAAGTAGGCAAATGGATGGTGGGTGGTAGGAGCCGCGTCTCTCACCGAAGGACTGGGTAGCAGGTTACAGACAAGCAGAGGGAGAAGGCTAGAATGACCCTCGTGATAATGAATTGGAGTTGTGGACATTAGTGTAAACTCAGGTTCACCTTAGTATAGACACAGGTGGTTGCACATAGAAGCATTTATAGATTTGTGTATATTTGACAGTTTGATGGACACACAGATTAGCGGGCACACATGTATTTCCTTGTTCTATCAGCTGGGAGGGCCTGGAAGCAAGGACACCCCAGGAACAACAAGCACTCCTCGTGCCCAGATCTTGGTTTCTGATACCATTCTCCGATGAATGAACCAGGGCTCCTTGCAGTGGTGGCTGATTCCAGGATGGGGGCAGGACATACACAAGACAACCTGGAACATCTTTAAGGTAAAAAAAAAAAAAAAGATCGAGTAAGTCAAAGGGACTTGGGAGCCAACTGAAAGAGCTCCAGTGACCAAAGCTGGGACAATTTGAACAATGAAATCAATACATAGTATCTGATTATTACCCAAAGTATAAAATAAATATTCACGAGCAGATGACTAAATATGTAAATGAGGGAGACGAGACAAAATTCAGGTGTAGAGGAATTCCAAGTGATTGATGAGACACTTTGTCCTCTAGGAAGAGCATAGCGCCCCGCTCCTTAAACATGGACGAGGCATGACTTCCTTCCAAACAGTGCGGTCTGGAAACACCGCCTCAGCCAGGTGACCGCGGCAGGCACGGCCTGGTAAGTAATATTGGTAGAACGTACTCTGGATATCACGGGATGAAAATGGCACTTTACCTCTGTGGTCCTCCTTCCCAGACCTGTAACTCCAGTCTAATGTGGGATGGGACAAGCCCGAGCTGAGGGGCATCCTACAAAGTGCCTGGCAAGTACGCCTCAAAACTGTCCCGATGTTCAAAAGCAAGGCAAGTCAGAGGACCTGTCACAGCCAGGAGGAGCCTAGGGAGACAGAGCATCTAAATATAATGTGGTGTCCCAGAGAAGAAAAAGGATATTAAGGGGAAAAAAACACTAAGGAAATCTGAAGAAAGTATGGACTTATACTTTAACAGTAACATCGGCAATATTGTAAGGCTAATAATAACGTACCAGTATGGGGTTCTTCCTGGTGACACATGTCCCTCCCCAGCCTAAGATGATAGTAATAGGGGAAGTTGGGTGTGGGGAATAGGGGAACTCGGTANAGAATAGGGGAACTCGGTATTATCGTCACAGTTTTTCTGCATCTAAAAGTATTCTAAAATAAAAATTTTATTTAAAAAAATTGAAGGCCTTGGGCTGGTAACTATTCCCAGCTTATGGCAGAGATAGGTGGAACTGAGAGAATGCCTCTGGGAAAGTTTCTAGGAAGTACAGGGAGGATTTCGGGAACTGGCCAGGGTTGAGAAACAGCTTGGGAGGCAGGGCCAGGAGGAAGGTCTGTACACGTCCCAGCCTGAGAAGAGGCACCAGAAGGAGAGGATGCCTTGGGATGGGGTGTTTTGGAGGCCTGCCCTGATCTGGCAGGCCTTCTGGAGGAGGTGAGTGGGTGAGGAGGGTTAGCCTGGCCCCTTGCCCTCCCACCGCTTCCTAGCTGAACTCATCATACTTCTGAAGCCAGCCCTGTTCCTCCTCTGGGGGCAGCCCACCTGGGGAGCTAAGGGTTCAGCTCTGGATTCAGAGAAGCTCTGACACTATGCAGCTGTGTGACCTTGGGTAAGGCAACACCCTCTCTGAGCCTTAGAGAGCTCATCTATAATGTGCGGTGAGAAAATGTGTGTCCAAGGGTTGTCACAGAGGTAGGTTGAGATAATGCCCAGGAGGGCCAAGAGCTGGTGCACCCTGGAGACTTCATTGGTCCATGTGTGATGGTTCATTCACCTTCCCTCTGATCTGCCCTGAGCAAGAGCTAACAGTCAGCAGCTTCTCTTTCATTCCTAGGATCCAGTCCTTCCTGTGGATGCCAGGCCCGAAGTGGCAGTTTTAAAACAAGATCCCCAAGTTCTGACATTCCTTCCATTTGGAGGTGAGGTTTATATCCCCTCCTCTTGAACCTGGGATGGATGGATGGTTGCTTCAGCCAACAGACCATGGTGGAAGTGAGGCCATGACAGTTTCTGGGTTTAGGCTTTAAGAAACTGGGGCGCCTGGGTGGCTGAGTCGGTTAAGCATCTGTCTTTTGCTCAGGTCATGATCTCGGGGTCCTGGGATAGAGCCCTACATTGGGCTTCTTGCTCAGCAGGGAGCCTGCTTCTCCCCTTGCCAGCCACTCCCCCAGCTTGTGTGCTTTCTCTCTCGCTCTCGCTCTCTTTGACAAATAAATAAATAAAATCTTTTAAAAAAAGAAAGAAAGAAGTAAAGAAAGAAACTGTCAGTTTCCGCTTCCAGTCTCTTGCAACTCTCACTCTTGGAACGCAGCCACCGTGCTGTGAGGAAGCCTGGGCGGCCGTGGAGGGGCCCATGTGGAGAGGAACACGGCCCCCGGCTCTCCGTCTGGCTGACCTCCCAGCCAGCAGCCAGCTCTCACTTGCTAACCATGTGAGTCATCGTGCCAGGGGATCCTTCTGTCCCCCGATGAGCTGCCCCAGTGTCCGTCTTGTAGAGCAGCACCTGACCCCTTCCCACCACGCCCTGCCCAGACTGTAGACTGTGGGCTGGACAGATGGCTGGGGATGTTTTAAGCCTCTAACTTTTGGAGTTGCACAGCCATAGTAACCTCAATCTCCGGTAACTGGACCTTCGTCCCTGAGAGTGAGGTGTGGTGTGGTGGTCTGGCGCATGGACTCTGGAACCAGACTGCCTGGGTTCAAATCCTGACTCTACCACACACCAGTTGCATGACTCTAGGAGAGTTACCTACTCTCTGTGCCTCAGTTATTTCGTCTATAAAATGGGGATAAGAACAGTAGATGTTGAAAAGATTAAATACGCATAAAGCACAAAGAGAAGCACCTGGCACAATTATTCTGCCAACCCAAGATGCCAGACCTCCTCCCCACTTTGGAGGCTTATTGTCTAAGGTCATTCCTGCCTGGCCACTTGGGTCCCCAGCCGACTTCCCACGTGCCGCCAGCCTGCTTCCCTGGACAATGAGTTGTTGCTCTCTCTATGCCGTGCTCACTCTAATGGCGTTCTGATTCTGATTGCCTGCTTACCTCCTTTTGGCTGGGCTGTTGAGGGAGTAAGAAAGGGCTGACAGGTGCATATAGAGCCCCCCACAATGGGGGGGTGTACTGAAGGGGAGAGTCTTCAGTTCATAAGCTTCACTGGGAAACAGAAACTTATCAGCCACGCATCTCTCAGGAAGACATTGATTTGGTGCTGAAATAAGAGTCCAGAGGGAATGGGACACCATGTGAGCGCATCCTGCCGCGGCCAAGCCAGTTTTCACCAAGTCTTTCCCCGGAACTGCCTGATGGCAGGCAGACTCCAGAGGAAGCTAGTGTTGCGTCTTAATTAGATTTAGCCAGAGAAAAGTGAACACGACACTCTCACATGTCTTCGTGCAAGCTCTGAGGACTCAGAAATGCTTTGCGTCCAGGTGGCGCCCCAGGACTCACGTGACACTAGCTCCAGGAGCTCCCTGGGGGGCAGGAATGCAGGGGCTTCTTCGTTAGAGCCCTTCAAACCAAGGTGGGCACTGAGGGAGGGTTTGACATTGCAGGGGAATTTCTTTGAAATTCCCGTGAAAGGGAGACACTGCTGCCCTAGCCTGAGGAGCAGGAAGCAGGGATTTGATGGGGCTCCAGGAAAGCAGCCTGAATTCTAGAACTTGCTGGTCCTAAAGCCCTACTCAAGGATGATCGTGCAGCCTCCAGCACCTCTCCTGCTGAGCCTTCCCTGGTGTCTTCAGTTCCACCATCGTGCCTGGAAGAACGAGCCACTTCTTAATGCCCGGAGAGTCATGCTGGTGATGTTGACCTGCAGGAATAGCATCTGGAAGCCGGAGCCCTCCCTCCATGCCCTCAGGGGAGACAGAGAGCAGGGAGGATTGAGAGTCTGCACCGGAGAGAGAGGACCTGGGTGCATGTGGGGCCACCAAGCACCCCTGCAGGGAGGATGGGTTCTGCCAGCTCTGCGCTATGAAGGGCTGGAGAGGAAGCAAGAGGCTCCTGGTTTCCAGCAGGACTGGGGTCTGACTGCAGGGAGAGACAGAAGCCCAGCTGGGAGAGGTGGCTGTGGGAAGCAGTCTGCCAGAGCCCTACCTGAGACCCCCCCCCACCCCCGCCAGGAGGAGTTGCCAAGAGTCCTGGTTCTGGAGGCGACCAGGGTGCGTTGAGTGGGGGCGATGTGTGGGAGAGCCCTGAGACTGAGTGGGCACTCTGCCACTGACCGTGGTGATGACATCAGGCAAATTCCTTAGCCTCTCAGAGTCCCGTTTATAAAACAGAGGCAATGTCGCACATCCATGCACACTCACACCGCCGCCACCACCACCCCCGTTTCCAGAGCAAAGGTTATTTTTGCTTCGAAAGTTCTTTGCTATGTCAATGTGTCCCGTGAGTCACCACAAGGAGCTAGAATAGGAGACATTCCCCAAATCTAATTGATCAGGTCCCTTGCTGGAGAGAGGAGTCTCTCTCAGAGCTAATGATCAATTCAGCAGTCCTTGACCCAGGCTGGGGGTCCAGTCGGGTGCTCCCTGCAAGGCTCGGGGAGCAATGTTGCAGCATTGAACGGAGGTGCAGGTTTCTGCATCCCGGGACCCTAGTGGCCCTTAGCCTCCGAGGCCTTCTGGGTACCCCCGTGGCCACGGCAGCCAGGCAACCACTGTGTGCTCCCCAGCCCTGAATCCTGCAGCCCTGCCAGCCTGGCGCGACCCGGGTCCCCCTCACAGGTCTGGTGTGCAGCTGGCTGGAGGCCCAGAATCTGTCGGCAGCTTCATTGACATGCTGCCCCAGCTCTGCCCTAGTTCAGGATTTCTGAGCCTTAAAGCACACACTCTGGCCTTTTCCTGCTTTCTTTCTCACCCTGGAAACAAGTCTCTGTCCCTGGGAGCCCAGAGATGATGGGGGGCTTGTGCCCTGGGGGCTCACCTCCCGGTGCTGGTTGGTTGAGGTAGGGAGAAGCCCTGCAGAACCAAGGCACGAGGGGTGGGAGCCTGGCAGGCCCACCCTGACCAAGGTGCTGTTTCTGAAATGCACTGCCTTGGAGGGGGGATTTTTTGTGGTTTGTCTCTCTGTGCTTTTAAAAATCTGCACCAAAGTGTCAGATGTGTAAGTGATGGCCTGGTTTGAGTACTGCCTTCTAACAACTTGTGGGGTTCAGCCCCATGACCCTGGCCCAGCCCCACCCCAAGATGAGGAGAGGAAGCAGCAGCTTGTCCTCTCAGACCCCGCGCCAGCGCAGTGCCCCTCGCCAAGCCCAGGAGGGGAGGACAGAGTGGGTGACTGTGTGGAACATCTCTCAGCTTCCCCAGGCATTTCCTGAGCCCAGAATCCCTGTCACACCCCCCAGGGAGCGACGCGTCAGTGGGCATAACCAGGTGAGGGTCAACAACCATGCTTAGTTTCCTTGCCTTTGAGACTCCATGATATTCTCTTTCCTGAAATACCCACTTAGGCACAGTCAGCATGAAATTCAGGGGGAGGTGCAGGTCTGTGACCCCCCTGTTCAAGGCCCCTGCTCTAGAAGTAGGGTGTTGGCTTGGGTCTGGCCCCGGCTCTACTGCTCTTTCATGACCTCTTCCCTGGGCCTCCATGAACTCACATGGAGACCAGGATCTTGCGCTTCCCGGATGGGACTGGAGGACGATTCACTGTGGTGAGTCTGTGGCTGGCACCTAGCTGGCCGCCTGGGGGCTTCCCACCAGAACGGGGTGGGTATGGTGGCTGCTGCGGGGGTCCCACCCAGATCCCTTTCCCCTGGGGGGCTGGGAGGCTTGGCTGCTAAGGCCCAGTGCTGCCCAGCCACCTGGGGTAGCCCTCCCTGACATTGGGCCCCTGGGTCTGGCCTGTAGCCAGGGACTGACCCAGGACGGTACAGGCCAGGCTAATGCCGCCGTGCACATCCCACTGCAGAGCCCCCCTGGGATTCCTGGGATCCAGCAGGAGCCAGAGGCCACATCCTTGCTTTGGTTCCACCCCCTCCCCATCCTGCTTCCCCCTCACTACCCTGCTCCTGAGAGCATTCTCCATTAACCCTTCCCGCAAGGGGGTCCATTGCAGGCTCTGCTTGCAGGAACCTGACTAGAGACGCAGGCCTGGCCTGCAACAACTCCGAGGGCACCCGGTGCTGGGAGTGTGTGGCGGTGGGGTGGGAACGAAGCTGGTCAGGCAGAGTCGTCCATGGCCGCAGGAGCTCAGAGCAGACGGTGGGAAGCTCATGGGCCTGAGCTGGGGGCTCCGGTCTGGCCAGGGAGGCAGGCCATGGTTGGAGCTGCTAGGCCTGCCTTTGGCCCCCACCCTGAGCATGGCCTCTCAGAGTCCCATATGGTTAGTCCTGTCTTATAGAAGTGGCAACCGAGACCAGATAGTCACCTCTTCCCTAGGCCTTCGTCTTTAGGGAAGCTGAGGCCTCTGCCAGCTCCAGAGCCTGTGTCCAGCTCCCTGTCCCCTGCAGTCTCCCAGTCTCTGCCCTGGGGGTTGGCATAGGCTGGACCCTTGGCAGGAAAGAACCTGGGGAAAATTGAGGACTGGGTCTCCCCCTGGCGTGGAGAAAGGGCTTGACTTTGTGGGAATGGCTGGAACAGCTGGCCTGACCCGTGCAGCTGGCAGCTGAATTGTGAAGCTGGGGAAGCGGGCTTCCTGCAACCTTCCTTCCCCTTTCCTGCTGGGAGGAAGGGGTCTCATCACCTCCTTCCCTTGTGCCGACTGCCACTCCCTGGGTGGATGGGCAGGTGGGGCAGAACTGAACACAAAGGCAGGGGGACAATGGGGGCAGTTCAGGCCCTGACACTGGCCAAGCTGGGGACGTCTTGGGGCTCCTCCCATTACAGGGGGGAAACCCTGCCTGATCTCAAAGAGGATGGAGGGCCTGGACACTTGGGCCATTCTCACTTCCTCCCCCAAGTCCCTGCACACACCCCTGCCTACCTCCACATGGAGACACCCCCTGGGGCATTTGGGGAAGGGAAATCTGGAGGTTCAGAGAGAAGCCAGAGCCCAGTTGAGGGGCTGAGGAGGAGGGGGAGTGCCGGGTGCTGCACTCACCCACTGAAGCTCCATGTTGGACAAGGCTTCGTCAGTGCTCCTGGGCCAGTGGCAGCTGGTCACCTACTTCTGGTGCTCCGCCTGGGGGGAGGGGCAGTCACCAGCACCAGCAGACACAGTGGCCCCAACGGCGGCTCCGATAAGCCTGGGCTCAGCTGGCGGAAGGAGGCTGGTGGCCCTGTGGCCCCGTGGCCCCGGCGGCCTGGCCCTGAGAGCTGTGGCCATTGTGCTTCCAGTGTGTTTACCCCAAACCTTCCTTCCCCTCACTTCCAGGAGTCCGGAAAACCTTGGCTCTCGGGCTCCCGGGAGGGGGTGGTGGCGTGCATTTGAACAGGGAGTGACTTCTAGTTTGTGAAAGCCTCAAAGCCACGGGCACATGAGGTCAGCGGGAGGGGAAGCTGGTGCAACTCTTCTGGGGAGAGCTTAGCGATGTGGCTTTCCAACCTTGAAGATGTCCAGGCTTCCGACTCAGCAATCCACTGCTGCAAAGAGAGCCTCAGAAATAATGAAAGTTCACACGAGGCATGTGCCTAAGGACACTTCTCTCAGCCTTGCTTACAACTGATACCAGCCAATGGGAGATGGTACATTCACACAGCAGAGAGCCTGGCAGCTACTTACACCTCGATGGAATGATCAGCAAGGCCACCATGAACATTCTGGGACATGTCTTTTGGCAGACATAAGCCACCTTTCTCTTGGATATATACCCAGGATGGGATGCTGGCTCAGAGGATATGTGTATGTACCACCTGAGTTGATGTGGCTGAACAGGGAAGGTTCTAACATGTTTTACCTCCACCACCAGTGCCTGGGAGCCCTGCTTTTCCCGCCCACAACCTTCACCAACACTTAGTATTGTCAGCCTGTTTCATTTGGGCTTTTCTAATGAATATGGAAAGGTGTTGCTTCGGGGTTTTAATCTGCATTTCCAAATATATGTTAACAGAAAAATGGGTAACAAATGGTGGTATGCTTATAAGGTAGAAATATACAGAGCAATTAAAAAGAATGAACTACAACTATACGGGTGAAGCTCAAAAAAAACATTATGTTGAGTGAAAAAGGCCAAAAAAAAAAAATACATGCTGTGTGAGTCCATTTATTTTTTGTTTTAAGATTTTATTTATTTATATATTTGAGAGAGAGAGCACAAGCAGGGGGAACTGCAGGTGGAGGGAGAAGCAGGCTCCCAGATAAGCAGGGAGCCCAATGTAGGAATTGATCCCGGGACCCCGGGATCATGACCTGAGCTGAAGGCAGACGCCCAACAGACTGAGCCACTTGGGCGCCCCTGTATGATTCCATTTAGATGGAATTCCAAAACAGCCAAAATGAATCTAGGGTGATAGTGATCAGAACAGTTGCCTATAGTGAGGGTGGTATTGACTGGGACAGAGATGAGGGAACATTCTGGAGTGCTGGAAATTCCAATACCTTGACCTAGGTAGTGGTTAAATATGTGTCTACATATGTAAAATTTAATCAAGCTTAGTATCTTTGCATTTTGTTGTATCTAACATATACTGAAAATTAAAACAAAATATTTACCAAAAAAAAAAAGAAAGAAAATAACAGATCTATATCATTCTGGAATTACATTTAAAATATATTAAGTGTAAAAGGCAAGGTTGCAAACTTCTATGGACCTTAGGCCTTCCCTCCTACACTTTTCCTTGGAGAAAGTCTAGTGGATCTCATTTTAAGCTAGCGTGAAATGAGGGGGTTATACAGAATAATGGTCCTTGAAAAGGATTCAAAGTACATAGGAGCCATTGTATAGAGATAAGAAATAACTCAATTGTACATTGATGAAGAAACCAAATATTATAGCTTCCAGCACCGTATTTTGAAGGGCTGAAGAAACACGCTGTGTCCAGAGGGCCATGATAAGGCAGAAAAATCTGTAAATTATATGAAATGGAAACCTTGGGGTATTTCCTTCCCTCCTTCCCTCTCTCCCCTCCCTCCCTCCCTTCCTTCCTTCCTTCCTTCCTTCCTTCCTTCCTTCCTTCCTTCCTTCCTTCTCATCCTTCTCCTCCTCTTCCTCCTCTTCCTCATCTTCCAGGCATTTCTATCAGGGAAACTTGTTTCTTGCTCTCTTTTCTGTGGATGAGATTCTTGGCAGGAAGAAGAAAGATATGATTTAAACTCAGTTTGGTGTCCTGGCCCTGAAGCTGCCAGCCACTTCGTGGAAGGGTGACCTTGGGACAACCACTTGTCCTCTCTGAGCCATAGATTGATCACCTGAGAAATGGGGATGATAACACCTGTCATGCTAGATTGCTGGCAGAATCAAAGAAGCAAATGATTGGAAATATGTTGGTAAATTGCCAAAGAACCATGACCCCTCTAAAGCAGGTCTGCCCTTGCCGTGGTGGAGACATGACAGACTTTCATGTCAGGTGACCGTGGGTTTGAGTCCCAAGTCCCACACTTACTGTGTAGCCCCAGTCATGGGGCTTAAACTTTCTGAGCCCTGGCGGGTTTGTCTTTAAAACAGTGATGGAAGGGGCTCCTGGGGGTGGGGGCTCAGTCGGTTAAGCGTCTGCCTTCGGCTCAGGTCATGATCTCAGGGTCCTGGGATCAAGCCCCGGCATTGGGCTCCCTGCTCAGTGAGGAGTCTGCTTCTCCTTCTCCCTCTGCCCCTCCCACCCACTTATGCTCGTGCACACACTCTCTCTCAAATAAATAATAAAATCTTAAAAAAAAAAAAACAGTGGTGGAGACAGTGTCTGACATAAAGTTGCTGTGAAGATAAAAGGAGATCATGTTTATATAGGGTTGTAAGTGCCTGGATAGAGGAAATGCTCAGAAAACAAAGCAACAGCAAATAGAAACCCACAGACTACTCCTAGATCCTTCTTATCCTGTTACCCTTCCCTGCAGGACTGCACTGAGTCCCTCAGGGTAGAAACTAGGGGCAGGCCCTGAGGCCAGGAGCTCCTCTCTCCCCTCTGGGGTGAGAATGGTGGTGCTTTTTCTTGCCAGTCTGCCTGCCCCGACATGGTTCCGGGTCTGCAGTGAGTTCATCTGAGTCCGCAAGCCTCATCCTGGTGAGGCTGGGTCCCAAGAGAGAGGGCAGTGTTTCACTGAGGTCAGATCTCCCGTAAAGGGCCAGGAATGCCTGGAGAGTCTCTGGAACCCACCTGCAGAGAGTTTGAACCAGGGTTCAGGGCTCTGGGGTGACTGTTCCAGGAGAGGGGCACTGGCGTGGGCCCACGCTCCCTGACTTGCCCAAGGGGAGTGTAACAGGGAGAGGTGAACAGTGCAATGGGGGACCCCAGGCAGGAAGCATCTCCAGCCGTCCCCATCGGGAAGTCTGTGGAGCTGCCTACCTCACCCCCAGCACTGTGGTATTTAGGGTACAGGATTGGGCAAAATGACCGTCCTCACCTTAGGAAAATCTCCCCTTGGCTGAGGACAGACAGAGAGACATGCACTAATAGGTGTAAGGACAGCAATATGATTGCCCTGCCGACATTAGCCCCTTCCACGCGCTGTCTCTTTGGATCGTTGTCACAAGCCTCGGGGCCCAGTTCTCAGACTGGGGCATGGCTGGAGTGGCTCAGCCAGGCCAGGCTGGGAGGGCGGGGAGGGGAGGCTGGCCACAGGGAGGGGCCTCTTAGCCACTGGAGGGAGGGCCTGGCCTCCTGGCCTCCCTTCAAGTCTTATTCTCCGCAGCCGCACTGCCTCCACCCCCTCACCCTGGCTCCGTGCTGCCCGTCCTCCCCTCTCTCTGGGAAATCTTCAAGGGGCGGTCTGTGCCGGGCTCCCCGATCCCCAGACTCCACAATCAGAGTTCCCCTCCCTAAGCTCCCACCCCCACGGCACCCCACCCTGGCTCACCCCACCCCACCCCCTTTCACACACTTTCAAAGCCTAAAGGACATTGGAGCTGCCCTTTGCGCACAGACCAGAAAGCTGGAAAGTCAAAGGACAGGTCCGAGGTCGCCCAGCTGGTCCTGGCTGAACCTGGAGACCCAGACTTCCTGGGTCCCCATCCCACGTTTTTCCCACCACATGCCTCGTGGGGCTGCCAGTGAGGCTGACTGGGCTGAGCTCTGGGCTGCAGGCTCCGTGGTCCAGGAAAGACCAAGACAGTCTCTCCAGTCCCCGGGTTGAGCCAGGGTAGACGCAACAGGACCTGAGGCTTTTCCCACCAACAAAGACACTGTTTTTCCGGGTCTGCCTTGGTTGCTCTATTTTTTCATTGTCTGCAGTCATGTCAGCCTCTCCCAGGGTTGGATTTGCCCAAACTCCGCTGGCCGTGGCCGCGCCGGGAGTGCCAGTGTGAGGCTCGTAATGGGGCGGGAGGGCCCGCGTGCGTGTGTGATGAGAATAGGGGGGAGAACATCCATCCGTGTCGACATCTGTCTGTCTGGCTGTGGTGTGACTCAAATGCCGAGGCTCTCATGCCCTCCCTCTCCCTCCCCATCGCCCAGCAGCTGTATCCCGCCCCCAGAGAGAGAATGTCCCTGGCAGCCGCAATGCCCACCCCAGGCTGGAAGCCGCAGCACCGGTGGGGACACTGTGTCCAACTGGCCCCGTGACAGGGCCGCCCAGGAGGAGCGTCCCCTCCAGGGTCCCCCATTAGTGCTGCCCGCAGCAGCTGTCGCCCTAGAGACAGGAATGCCCTGAGAGGAAGTACCTGGAGGCCAGGGTGCCAGTCCATGGGAGCCCTGCTGTGTCTTGCCTCGGCCCCCTCCGGGGAAGTGGGGTTGACCAGGAACCTCTGGAGGCTGGGGTTCGATCCCCTATGCATCCCTTGTGCCCCCTTAACAGATATGTCCTCAGCCCCCACAATGTGCCAGGAGCTGGGGCCCTGCCAAGGAGCTTGTGTGCAGGCGAGTAGAAGTTTCCATGCTAGGCCTACATTGTCTGGGAGGAGGGGTTTCTCCTGGAGAAGAGTGCCATGGGTATGAAAGGGCCAAAGTCCACTGAGCTAAGGGGATAAAACCCAGACACCTTCCACTCTCGGCTCAGGGTTGTGAGAAAAGCCCAGAAACACAGTTTTGGTGATTTAGAGCAAGGTACCTATGTGCTTTGGGGAAGGCAGGGTGACATCTGCGACGGGTGTTCAGGATGGCGGGAGACAGTGAGGAGCGTGGAGAGGGCATCTGGCAGAGGGACTGCAAAGGCAAAGGTGTGGCCATCGGGAGGGTGCGCTTCTGGCTTCATTGTGGGGCCCCCTGCAAAGCCAGTACGTGCCAGCACGTGGACAAACATGTTCGTGAGGTGCGGTAATTCTGGAGAGAGAGCCTTGGCGAGAGGTAGTGGGGCAGAAGCTTCGGGAAGGAGGGGAGGACTGAGATGGGGGAGAAGGGAGGACAACATCCATGAACCCCGGAAGGGTTGCCTTGATCCTGAAGGCCAGAAGCCCAGGGATGGAGGGCCGGGGTGCTACACTGAGAGAGCAGGGACCCTCGGCTTGTGCCAGTGAGGGTGCACAGAGCCTCGATTAGGGAAACAGGTCGGTGCCTCCAGGGAAACCCAGGCCTGGCCTCGCCTCCCTCTGGCCCCTCTTCTTCGGCCCCAAGGAAGGCTCTTGCCCCCATACCAGCCACATCTGTGGAGCACAGAGCTGAGCAGAGGGCTCATTTTGTTAGGAATTGTGTGGCTTGACCTCACAGGAGTCATTCCCCATCCTTGGGCCTTGGTGTCCTCATCTATACACTGAGCGGCTTGGACTCTGTGGGATCTCACATTGTTCCCACTTTACCTGCCAGCCCTGATTAACGTAAGGCTCTGTGGAGGGCTGTGACCCCAAGTCCAGGCTGGGAGGAATAGATGCCTTGATCCATTACTAATGTCTGTTATGGCCTCCTAGTATGGGCGGTGGTACACATGCCCTCCTACCTCCCTCCTGTCTTCACTCTCTCGACATGCCATGTTCTGATGGGGGGCAGAGGGGTGGGGGGAGAGAACTGACCTTCTATGAGAAGTGGTTCTCCCAGGATTTGTGACAAATCGTGTGTGTGTTCCCCCAGGGCAAACATCTAGATGGAAGACAGACTTCTCCAAGCATCTCCCACCTGTGTGTGTGCAGAAAAAGGCATGGCCACAGGAGGAAGAAGAGAGAGGATAAACAACCCCAAATTTGAGTTCTTGGTCTGTTTTTTTTTTCTGGGATTTTGATAAATTTGCACCTGGCTGCATTTTTGTAAAGCTAATACAAAGAAAAGTTTCGTCGTCGTTGCTTTGTATGTTTTTTGCTGAAAGAAAAAAAAAATCCATAAAAATTGTCAAGAAAGAAAAGAAGAGACCAAGAGAAGTTGATGGGTTATATAACTGGGTTTAAATAGAAACTAAAATCTTAAGAACTTTAATCAGAAAATAGAATATGCTGGTCACGGATGTGTGTACGTTCGGGTTTGTGTGTTTGCAAATGTGGCATGTTGACACACAAGGTGGCTGTACGTTCACGTGCGTGATGTAAATGTGGTGTGAATCTGTGTGTGTGTGTGTGCGTGTGTGTGTGCCGTCGGCATGTCTGTAGAGCACAGAAGTGTATGTTTGTACTCTGTGTCCATGCTGTGTGGGAATTATGCAGTGTGCATACTAATACAGCAAACCTCTCCATCCGTGTATATGTGCGTAGGGTGTGTGCACGTCATATACGCGTGCGGGGCCCATGACGCGTGCACCCTGCTCCGTGAGGCGCTGGCCTTGAGCAGGGCCTCGTGATGACGTGCACTGACATCGGAGTTTGAAACAGCTCCCCGTGCAGCCCAGCAAAGACTGAGAGCCAAGAATCTTGAGTCTTTTATGGTGCTTGCTCTTCCGAGAGGAAATCAGGAATGGCTGGGGACTGTTTTACCTCCTCTGAGATCCAGACAAGCAGAAAAGTGACTGGAGTCTCGGGGAAACCCAGCTGCCAGCTCAGGAAGGTGGGCTTTCAAAGCTTACCGTTTGCCGTTTCCAAGAAAAATGGCTCACCAAACTTTACATCCTTTTTCTCCCGTTTAGCAAAGATGGGAAAGGGTTCCCAGTGGCCTTTTCTGGGGAAATCGAGCAATTTCCACAATGGATTTGGGACACTCTTTTCCCCCTTTTAAAGAAGTTAATCCTGCGGTAGCAAAGGGAAGGTTGACAGAACTTTTAGAGCTTTCTGCACTACTGTTGATAGTAAGGGTTGTGTCCCCCAGTGCACTGGAGGCCATAAAATGCAGCCAATCAAGTTCTTTTGGCAAACTGACCAAAGGATTTCCTTCCCCTAGGCCCGGGGGCAGAGTGGAGAGTGAAGGCCCCTTCGCCCTGTGCCCTTGCAAAAGCCATGGTACCTTCTTGTCAAGAAGGGTTATGGAGCGGAGCCCTTCCTGCTACCTAGGACCGTGGTGTGAGCCTTGAAACGACAGTCATGAACATTCTGTGAGGTGGAAGGGACCGTCCCGAGGGGCAAGGTTGTTCCTGGCACACAGCCTGCTACCTACTAGGTGTCCGGTAAATAGTTGTTGAATGAATGAGTGGCCCAGGAGGTGACCATCCAAGAGAAACAGGCTGGTTTCCCCCCACGGCCAAGCAGAGCTTCCAGGGCAGGGCTGGGGGCGGACGTGGCGGCCTGTCCAGCTGTTGGATTTCCCCCTCCTCTTTTCCGGTCGCTCTCCCAGAATCTCAGCTGGTTCCCACGCCCTCGCTCAGGGGCTTCTGCTGTCATTGTTTGGCTGTTATCAGGGCCCGGCCTCTGCCCGCCTAGACCTTTCATTGGACCAGGAAAAGGGAAAGGACAAGGCAGAACAGGGAGGGGAAGCTTCAGGGACTGAGGAGCAAACGAGTCATAGTTAGAATGCGTGGATCTGGTGCAGCCTTGGGTGAGAAGCCAAGGTTTAGAGAGGGATAAGGACGTTCCCAAGGTTACACGGATGGTGCTGGAATAGTCATCATCGGAATTATGGTAATAGTATCCACCATATACGGGATAATATTTTGCGAACTAGACTTTACCCCACTATCTTCTTGCCGTCCTTAGCTCTGCCCACTCCCTGTACCTAGTTTGCTTTGTGGCCCACACGGAGTATGTGAGTATTTGCATGGCCCTTGGGGTTACCAAGGGCACCCAGTGACCACCAGCTTCAAGACTCCAGGTGGGAAACCTGGCCTTGACCTTGGAGCATTGGTCACCTCAGGGAATAGGCTAGACTTCTTGGATTTTGAGTTTCAAAAGCCAGACTGTAGGACTTCCAAAATAAAAAATGATCATTGAAATGGAAAACTCAGTGGAATAAACAGAGCTGGAACAGGAGATCTGAGAATTTACCCAGAATGCAGCACAAAGGGGTAAATTGGTGGAAAACAGGGAAGAGGGAGAGGTAGAGAGGATAGAATGAGAAGGTCCAACGTATGCCAAGTAGAATGCCAGGAAGAGAGATTGGAAAGAATGAGGGGCAATAATCAGAGAGACAATGGTTAAGAAATCTCTAGACCTGAAGACAGAAATGAGTTTTCACATAGCAGGCTCTGGGGCATATCATGGGGCAATTTCAGATCTTAAAGAGGAGGCTTCCTGAGCCCCTTGCTTCCCAAATCCTTCTCTTCTGCCCTCTGACAGGGCTAACCACAGTGACTTAGCGTCTGCATTGATGCTGCTTCCATTTACCATTCTTTGGTGGGCAAGTTTTGCCCCCTCCACGAACCTGGGAGCTTTCTGAGGGCAGGAGCCCTTCTCTTAACCCCAGTCCTGGGGAAGGATGGCAAGACACCCAGTCAGAGATCTAGTTAGAGTCCTGGGCCCATAGCTCAACTCCTCCTGCCTCAGTTTCTTCATCTGTAAAATGGAATTCGAAATACCTGGACAGAGCATCCCGACACTTACATGTGGGGTGATTTCCTCCCACACTGTGTTCCTGTTCTGTTTAATCTATAGCATTTTAATGTCACTATCTTTATTTCTAGATTCTGCCCTCTCCCCGCCAATTCTGCCTCTTCTTTTCTTCTCCTTCATATATTCACGAGGAACTATAAAATGTTGGCTTTCAAATCTAGTTTTAGCAGCAGAGACCTTTCATCAAATAAAAATATGTTGGCAAAGACCCAATTCCAGCAGAATAAAGGAACTGCTGGTTAAATTGGGGTGGACGCGGTGGGATGGAGACCCAGAATCCAGTTAGCTCACTTCCCCCTTTCCCTCATTCCACCCCTGTGGCACCATGGCTGGAACAAAGTTAGAAAACCACCCATCAAAAGCTTTAATGCAGCGTCCCCCAAAATGTGTGTCTGGGAACCCTACTTCATGGTGTCCCATGAAAAAGTGGTTCTGTGGTTGAACACATTTGAGAAACTGGATTAACCAAAGTGAATTCAGTCTCTGCGGGATTCCTTTGAGAATTTAACATTTACACTGTGCCCTGGGAGTCTTAAAGAGGATAACTGATATGTTGAGTTCTCCAAACCTACTTGCTGTATCAAGAATTACCCCTGTACGGACGCCTGGGTGGCTTAGTCGGTTAAGCGTCTGCCTGCGGCTTGGGTCATGATCCCTGGGGTCCTAGGATTGAGTCCTGCCTCAGGCTCCCTGCTCAGTGGGGAGTCTCCCTCTCCCTCTGCCTGCCTCTCACCCTGCTTGTGCTCTCTCTCTGACAAATAAATAAATAAAATCTTTAAAAAAAAAGAATTACCCCTGTAGCCTGGTGTTGTGCGGAACACACTAGGAAAATGCTGCACTGGACGATGATGATGATAATAATAATAATAATAATAATAATAATAATAATAATAATAATGCTTCTTCCTACGTCTCCTCCTCAAGATCTATGGGGCTGGACACTGAAATAGGAGGTGAGGCAATTGTTACTCTGGATTGAATGCCATGAGGGATTATGGACTCTAGNCACAGCCTAGCTGGGCATGGACATTGGTGAGCCCCAGTTCCACTGGTCAGTTCTTCTAATGCCTCAGGCTGGGGCCCACTTTTGTCCCAGGGCTGAGCCCGCCCTTTGGCCCAGGCAGGAGGCCCCAGAGCCCCAGCTTGGCCCGTGAGAGCTCTGGGAAACCTGGTTCCCACTTGCCCACCCCCTTCCTGGCAGCCCAAGAGGCTGCCCAGGCTTTTCTTTCCTCTTCTTACTGGCAGGAAGAATTTCTGGAAGTGCGGCTGGGCCAGTGACAATGAGGCAGGATGCCCGTCACCCTTACCAGCCCGGCGGCGCAGGCAGAGCCCTCCCCCCTCCCAGGGCTGGGGCTCACAGAGGTAAGCCTCCCTGCCTTTGCGGCCCCACCCCGGGCTCCAGGAACAGGACGGGCCCCTGCACAGGGCTGGAAAGCAGGGCAGGCGCCCTGGATCATCTCTCCAGAGGCCGAGTCCCACGGTGGGTTCGTCGGGGCTCCTTCCCTCTTCCTTTCGTACCTTGAACAGACAGCAAGGGGAAGCGCACCCCACTAGGTACTGTGAGGCAACAGTGACCAAAGCAGGTCTGTCTCTGGGGGTCTAGAGTGGGCTCAGCTGGTCCAACACGCAACCTGAGAATGTCGGTAAAATATCTTGGGACTTTGCCAGGCTCGGAGGCTGCAGAAGCATCTAGTTCAGACTGGGGGTAAAGGCCCGCCCGCCCGGGGGAACACCATTTATTATTAAAGCCGCCTGCCCGGCTCCAGGGCTGCAGATCCACGAGGACCTGAGACCCAAACTTGCTTTCAAGGATTTTCGTCTCTGTGTCACGCTTCGTTTCTGGTCTTTCCCTCTGATCCTTGTTTGCCCCACTGGCACCCTCCCCACCTTTCCATCTCCAGCCCCGCGTCGCCCTGACTCCCTGCCTTGCCCTGTAGAATTGCTATTCCCAGGAAAGGTGAATAAATGCTAGAAACTCAGTAGACCCCTCCGCACAGCACCCTGGCTTGGCCTCCCACCCCTGGGGCCTGGGGGCCTCTGGACAGCTGCCCCCACTACCCAGCCCTTAGGTCCGCTAGCATACTTTGTTTCTCTCCTTGGTGCCTTGGTTACCATGACTACAGCCACATCACTCAGCCATCCTTCCTTGGGGGAAGTTGGGCAGGAATTTTCGTACTTTAAAAAGTTGTTATTGTCTGAGGGGAAGCAGCCAAAAAAAGAGACGTATTATCTGCGGACTGGACTTGGCTTTCCCTCATAAATGAATGGGCTTTCCAAAGAAAGTATTCAAGGGGGGTCCGGGAGGAGGGAGGAAGGAGGGCCTGCGATGCCTTTCCCTTAGACCCACGGCGCCCTGAGGCCAAAGCCACATGCCTCAGCTTGGGCTCCTGGAGGGCAGGAGCCCGGCCACTGCCATCTGACTGGAGCGTGATGGTGCGGAGACCCTGCCCCATGCCCCAGGTCTGAGCAGCCCCTAGGAGCCCAAGGAAGGTCTTGGGATGTTACAGGGACCAGTGTCCCTTCAGGCCCATTATTCTCCAACTCCCTCCAACCCTGCATACGTACCAGGCTTCTTGCCCCTGCTTCACCTTTGCTCAGGCCGTTCCCTGAGCCTGGAGCACGCTTTCCATCTCTCCACTTATCAGTTTTCACCATCCTTCCTGGCCCAGGACTGGTCCCGGCTCCCAGGAGCCTGCCCTGACTGCCCCACCCCACGCAGGCCTCTCCTCCCTCTTCCTTGCCCTGCGGTCCCTCCATGGCCATGTGCCTGTCACTTCGTGGGGACTGACACCTCCATGCTGAGCCGCACACAAGCACAGCAGCTGGGGAGGAGGGCCAGGGCGGCGGGATGATGGATGAGGCTATAGTGCCTCCCTTCCCCGCTGCGGCTGTGGTGAGGAGATCTCCCCTCGAAGAAGCCTGATATTTTCCAGGAATTTCCTGAGGGGAGGGGACCAAGCATTCCGGAATGAGAGCCAGCTGTGGAGTTGAGGCCTGGGGGTGAGGAACCGGGCTCTGGGCTTCCTGGCTGAGTCAGCGACCATCCCCAGGTAATTTATGGGCTGAGTCAGGGCTGGGGGCCACTGAGGCGGGGAGGGGATGGGGGAGTTGGGAAGGATGGCGAGGGAGGGAGGGTGCCTCTAGGCCGTCTGTCAAGGGGAGGGCAGCCTGACTGGCTGGAAGGGAGTCTGGCTGTGTCCAGCGCAGACCCCCTTCTCCCCACCAGCTTTGCTTCCTTGCCTGGAGTCTGCAAAAGCAGCCAGCCTGAGGGAGGAGCCAGAAGATAGATGGAAGGCTGCAGAAGGGGAGAAGCCTCCGGCTGGCCCTGGGGGCTCAGGAAGACAGAGGAGGCCAGGCTGGATGTGAGGGGGCGTGGGCCGGCCTCAGGGCTGATTTGGGGGTGACGGAGAATTACTGGCTCCAGCACCCGGCCTGGGAGCCCCCTGCTCCTCCTTCCTTCCTGGCCCCACCCCTTTCTCAGCTGAAGAAGCCCATCTGGCTTCTATTCAGCTTCTGCTGTGGACCTGCTGGGTGACATGGGCTTGGTGCCTCCTCCTTTCCCAGGCTCAAGGCCTTACTTGGGCAAGACGGCCTGGCTTCTTCAAGCCCTGAGGTGGGGCTGCTCGGCCACAGTCAGGGAGCCTGGTCCAATGGCTTAGCCTGCAAAGCAAGGCTCCGCAGCAGCAGGTCTGGGCCCACTGTAGGCCTTGCCCTTGAATGCAGATGGGGCTTGGATAGGAGAGTAGACAGGGGGAGGCCGTGCCTGGTTCCGGTCACCTCCAGGCCCGAGGAGCCTAGGGAAGCAGCACAGCATGTGTCATCCCACACATACACCCCCCACACCCCAGATCCCCACAAAAAACCCGTTTCTGTCCGTCTCACCAGCACTGAGCGGGCGGTCCCACAGGAAGACGGGTCCTGACACGAGCTCCGAGGAGGAGCCCCTCCCACTGACAGAGCAAGGCAGAAGTGTCCCCCAGGGGAGGGGACCCAGCTTTGCACGTCATTCGTGCCCATCTGCTGCTGCATCACACCTGTGGCGGCAGGATCATCCCATGGCTGATTCCAAGCAGGGCGGGGTGCCGCAGGGTTGGGGCTCCACTGGCCCTGGCCTCGGCATCCCAGAGGGGCCCCTACACTTTTGAGTGTCTTGCCCTGGCTCCCAGCCCCAAGTCCCCATACTGAAGAGGAGCCCCTGGGGGGATGGTAGACTTCGCAACCCCAAATTAAGACGCGAGGTCTGAAGCAGAATTTGGGGGATTTGTGATACCATGCTGAAGACACACAAAAGGGATCTCATTTTGCATATGACGAGGAACTGCTTTTCTTGGTAAGAAAAGTCATGATGCGATCAAATCTGGACAGAAGGGTGCTGGACACATATGAGGGCCCATGACGTAGCTTGACCCTGGACCAGCCCTGTCCCTGTCACCACCTGGTCCTGTCAGGCCCCTGTGGTAAGCAGTGGTTGGGTTCTGGAATCAGTTGGAATCCGGCTGACAGGATCCTCTGAGGGATGGGACATGGGGTCTAAGAGAAAAGACGCAGACACCACGCCAAGGTTTTGGTCTGAGCGACGGAAGGGGTGGAGTTACCACAGACCAAGACAGAGAATGCATTTCGTTGTACATTCGACAGACTGGTTTTCTTATGGAAGTCCAGGAACTGGAAATGGCTGAAACTGAGCAGGGCCTCTGTGGGGTCCCTGCCCACAAGGACCTCTGGGTCATCACACCCCCACTACAGGCCTAGAGGTTCCCACGAGGCCCTGGTGCAGAAACAGGGCAGCTCACCTTCCTGCCTTGGGTCTGGGGGAGAGGCGGCAGTGGGGAAAGGGTCTGACCCTCCCGAGTGCCCTGGGCTGGCACAGGAGACCGGGGCCCGGGATGGCAGTGGCGTGAGTGGGCTTCTGTCTACACAGACCTGCCTTTGGCCCACAGAGGCCCTTTCTCCTCAGACCTGGTGCACTGTTGCAGCCAGCGCCTTCTGGAGGAAGCATCCGCAGGAGCCCAGGACTATATGCTTTGATGCTCCGGCCATGAAGCCCTGCAGGCCTGGCTGGCCAGAGGCGTGCCCGCGCATCCCGGCGAGCAAGCGCCTGGGGACTCAGGGCCGGAGAGGCTGTGAGGGTGGCTTTGTGCGGCTGATCAGGTTGGCCCTGCCAAGTCCCTGCTAGGAGAGGCCAGTTTGGCTGCCAAGCCTCCTGAACTTAGGTTACCTGAGAAAGCAGCCTCGAAGCCATCTGTTTCTTGTTGCTTCGCATGCCGTGGGCCTGCATGACCCAGGGGCCAAACGCCCTGTCGCCCCACATCAGCAGAGATGAGGGACGAGAAGACAGAGCTGTGGGAAGAGTCAGGAGGACCAGTGTTTGTGAGAAGAGAGGTTCCCGGGCACCTCTCCAGCCCTGCAGAACCTGTGTCTCGGAATATTTACCGAGCTCCCCTGGTGGTCTGATGGGGGCCGGGGGCTGGGAGTCCTGGCATAGAGAATGAATGTTCTGTGAGACATCTGGAGAGACAGCATACTCAAGGAGTGTCAGAGATGGGTCATACAGTTCAGGGGGGTGGTGGGATTAGGAGGAGTGCTCTGGTTGTCCGAACACAAGAGATCATGGATCTTTGAGCGGTCTCCAGGGGGCATTTGGGAGGTGGGAGGTGGGAGCTGGGGTTAGGGTGGGCCCGAGGTAGGGAATGGAATCTCTTGGGTGGTGATGGTGGGGGTTGTACCCTGGAGCTGGTCTGTAACCTGTGACCTGCTCCTTCCCCCTGTAAACTCTTAACCCCGATCTGGAGGTGATCCCCAAGGGTAGGGCTCACCTGTCCAGAACTACACCGAATAAATAAATGTGGTCTGTCCAGATTTTATCTCTTCAGGATTCCAGAGCACAAGACAAATGGCCTCATGTCCGGCAGGGAGGTGTAATTCATCCTCTGGGGTGAGCCCCAAGCCTGGGGGTAGGGTGGGGAGGGGAGAGGTGGTTGGTTTGGAGCACGTGGGACATGCAGACACGGGGGCCAGCAGGCCCTGGAGCTCTGTGTGCAGGGCTCAGCTCTGAGACCTTCGGAAGAACCCTGCCTTCCCAGGGCTTGCGCAGGGATGGAAACCAAAGCTAGCACCCTATTTCTGAGGCTCATTCTGGGGTAATACACAAGGGTGTGTAAAGATTTAGTCACAGGGTTGTACTTTGCTGTGTTCCTTTATAAGCCTGAAAAACTGGAAGCAACCTAAACGTTCAACAAGAGGGGACTGGTTAAATGAATTCGGAACCATCCAGAAAATAAAATACAATGCAGTCTTTAAAAGATGATGCTTAAAGGGTGCCTGGGTGGCTGAGGCAGTTGAGTGTCCGACTCTTGATTTTGGCTCGGGTCATGATCTCAGGGTTCTGGGATTGAGCCCCCTTGTCAGGCTCCGTGCTCAGCTCAGAGTCAGCTTGGGATTCTCTCTCTCCCTCTCCCTCTGCCCATCCCTTCCCCCACTCCCAACCCCATGCGCTCTCTCTCTCAGATAAATAAATAAATCTTTAAAAAAAAAAAGATACTTAACACTCCAGGATGTAGAAATAAGTTTATAGCATAGTAAGCAGAAAAATAAAAAGCTAATAAATATATAAAATAACCTTTTGTTTATCTGAAATTTTAACTTTTTCTAGAAGAGTCATGCACTCATTTATACACAAATGACAGAAATATTGAAAATTATTATTGCTATTATTTCATAAATCAGACCCTTCAAGATGTAGTCAGGAAGGAGAATTTCTAGGCAGAAGAGACAGCTGGATCAAATAGCCTTAACTCTCATCTCCCCCCCACCTTTGGGTCAATTTCTTCATTCTCACTACCTCCGCATGGTTGCCCCTGTCCTTTTAATTCTCTGGACCAAGCACAACTAGAAACCCAGGCTTTGGCTTCTTTTAGAGGAGCACAGCTAAGAAACCTGGGAAGATGTACCAGATGGTGTTACTGAACCCAGAGGAAAGACAACAGGAACAGAAACACAGTGCCTGGAAGAACTGTGACGCCACCAGGCTTCCCCAAGCAAGGATGTGCAGTCCCACCTCAGCCAGGCCCCCTCCAAAGGCTCCCAGGTCTTGCTTATCTTCTGGGGGGTCCGTGAGGAAACAGAGTCCCCATTCTCTGAGTCCTCTGCCCCATCTTAATCTCAGTGTCTTCTTCCCAGGTCCACTTTCCATTTTGAAAGACCCAACTTTCCTCAGACAGTAATCTTGAGAATGACTCCCCGTCTCAGGGGGGAGCCACCATGACACAGAGGGAGAGGAAACTCGTCCTCGGTCCAGGCTCCTAATAAAACACCCCAACGCTCCACCAAGCCACAGCACTCATTTCAGAGGACTTAACGCCTTACACACATAAAAGGGTTCAGGGCCTAAGAAGCTTCCAGACTTGAAAAGGAAATGAATTTACTCAGTATGCCCAAGCTTTTCTTAACATCATTCCACCCATGTTCTGCCCCAAATGAGGGCAGGATGGGGAATCAGGGAATTATTCTCTCCCATTAAAAAATGGGTGGCTCAGTCGGTTGAGCATCCCCTCTTGATCTCAGCTCAGGTCTTAATCTCAAGGTTATGAGTTCAAGCCCCGTGTTGGGCTCCACACTGGGTGTGGAGCCTATTAAAAAAAAAAAGATTAGCATTTGAAATTCTAATATGAATACAGATTCATCGTAAAAACTATTTAAAAATCTAAAAAAATGAAAATATTCCACAATCATCACACTGAATGGAGGTAAACATTATTGGCACATATACACATTTCAATAAAATCAAGAAAATATTGTGCGAGTATGTGTGTATGTATACAAATATACACACATAAATTCTGATTTTATATATGGATATAAAGTCATTTACACACACACATAAGTATATAAAATTCTGATTTTTTCCATTTAAATTGCATCATAAGAATTTTCCTGGATCATTAAAATAGTCTTTGAAAATAAATTTTAAATGGCTGCATGCTATCCATTGCATGGCACACTGATTCTTACATTTGCTATTGACATTGAAGCTATTTCCATTATAAAGAATAATTTAATAACATCATTGCACATATATCTTTGCATACATCTCTGATTAATTCTTTAGGATACATTTCTAGAAATAGAATTGCCAAGTCGAGGATGTGAATGTCTACAAGGTTCTTGGTGTCTCCAATCAATACATACTTGTTAAATTGTATGAATTTGAACAAAAGTAGTAAAAAAAAAAACTCCAAAGAAGCACTTTACTATGTTCGCCGCATGTTCTGAGACCCACAGAAGGTTCCAGGGGGCCAGGTGCACCCCCTCCATCCACCCTGTGGGACTGTCTTTGGAGCCCGGGGCAGAGGCTGAAGCCAGCAGTCCTTGGTGCTCCCTGGCTGGGCCCAGGCTGCTGCCACACTGCGACTTCCCTCAGCTTCTCAGAAACACCCTGAATCCAGGGGGAGCTCTGGCAAGCCAAGCAGAGGGAGCCCGATTTCCTTCCAGCCCATTGTCGTGGCCTCCTGGGGAGGATACAGGGTAGGGGTCACCCACCCTCTTTTTAGACAGGGCGTCTGAGGCCTAGAAGCCAGCAGGATGTGAGAGATAGGACGGGACCGGGGACTCGGAGACATGGCTCTAAGTCTCTCTCCACCAGCTGGTGTTGCCAAACCACAGAGGGGCGCGTCCTGTGGGAAAGCAGCCCAACGCAACTGGAGGCGGAGGCCCTGCGAGAAGGCTGGGCTCCTGCTGGAGTCATTTTCAACAAATATTTATTGAGCATCAATCATGTACCAGTCACTGAGAAAATAGCGTTAACCCAAGAGGCAAAGCTCCTGCCCTCAAGAAACAGCATGCTGGTGGGGGACACAGGTAATAAACCCAAAAAATCATGTCCAGTGGGTCAAGAGCTGAGAAGAAAACAAAGCAGGGTCAAGCGGATAGAAAGTGACACAGAGGGGTGGGCAACCTTGATGTAGGGTAATCCACAAAGGTCTCTCTGGGTTGATACTTAAGCAAAGGCCTGAATGAACAGAAGGAATAAGCCCTATGGGTTATCTGGAGGAAACTCTTCAGGGCCGGGGGAACAGCAAGTACAAAGGTCCTGAGGCAGAAGCAATACTGGTATGTCTAAGTAGACGTCAGAAGCCGGTATGCATGGAACAGAGTGAACAAGGGACAGTGTAGAGACTGAGGTCACAGAGCTAGCAGCATCCCCGTTAGATGAGGGATCTCCCACTGGGCCACAGGCATCATGCAGGACACTGTCATCTGTTGTCATGAACCTTTAAGATTAGGGGACCTTGCAGTGGCAGAAGATAAAACAGTATCAGAGGGCAGGGGCAGGCTTCTACCACCTGATCAGGTGTTTACAGCAAAGCCGTGAGGAAGGAGGGCGTGTTCTAGAGCTCCATCCCACCGTGCTGAGTGCCGAGTGCCCAAGGTTGGCCAGGCCACGGCGCTGCCTCCTAGAGGCTCACAACCCCATGGGGGCAACAGATGGGTGGAGCTAACCAGCTGGCAGGGAAATCCTGTCATTTGTGACCACACAGCTCAACCTGGAGGACGTCATGCTAAGTAAAATAAGCGAGGCCAAGGAAGACAAACATCGCATGATCTTACTTAGATGTGGAATCTATAGGGGCGCCTGGGTGGCACAGCGGTTAAGCGGCTGCCTTCGGCTCAGGGCGTGATCCCGGCGTTATGGGATCGAGCCCCACGTCAGGCTCCTCCGCTGGGAGCCTGCTTCTTCCTCTCCCACTCCTCTGCTGTGTTCCCTCTCTCGCTGGCTGTCTCTATCTCTGTCAAATAAATAAATAAAATCTTAAAAAAAAAAGATGTGGAATCTATAAAAGTCCAGCTCATCAAAGCAGAGAGTGGGATGGAGGTTGCCAAGGGCTGCGGGGTGGGGGAAATGGAGGAATGCCGGTCAGAGGGTACGAACGTTCAGTTATAAGATGACTAGATTCTGGAGATCTAACATATAGCATGCTGACTAGAGTTAATAATTCTATGTGATGTAGACTTGAAATTTGCTAAGAGAGGAGATCTCAATTGTTTTCACACACACGCAAAAGGGGACTGTGTGAGGTGATGGATATGTTAATTAGCTTTCTTGTGATCGTCATTTCACAATGTTTACGCGTCTGCAAACATGACGTTGCCCACCTCAAATATATGCAACTTTCATTTGTTCAATTATATCTCAATAAAGCTGGAGACAGGAAGAAAGAAGGAAAGAAAGAAAAGACAGAGTTGTTGAGAAGAATAAATAAGCTTATAATGTCAAGAAAAGCTGGTCAGAGCCCACCTGGGTGGCACCGTCAGTTAAGCGTCTGGCTCTTGGTTTCTGGCTCAGGTCATGATCTCGGGGACATGAGATCGAGCCCCATGTTAGGCTCCGAGCTCAGCAAGGAGTCTGCTAAAGTTTCTCTCTCCCTCTCCCTCTGCCCCTCCCCATGCTCGCTCTCTCTCCAGTAAGTAAATAAATCTTAAATTAATTAATTAATTAATTACAAAAAGCTGGTCACACATCTTATGAAAAATAAGTGCTACACAGGAAATTTCTGTACTTTAAGCTAAATTTTGCTGTGAACCTAAAATTGCTCTAAAAAATAAAGTTCATTAATTGAAAACAAAACGAGACTGTAAAAACCAAGTATATGGCATGACAGACTGGGAAGACTTCCTGGAGGAGGGGACGTTTGAGCTGGGCCTTGAGAAATGAGCAAGTGGACCAGATGTCAGCGGGCAGGGAAGGTGAGAAATGCACTTCAGAGAGAAATACTGGTTTGCTGAGGAGGGAGCAGGGGGACCCTCTGGCAGCTGGATATTGGGGCATGGAGCCCACGGCCTTGATCTGGGATTATCGCTGGGACCAGACCAGGCCTGGAAAGTGGACAATGAGAAGAGAAGAGGGTTGAGAAGAGAACACTGGGGCACACAGCCACACTGCGGGTGAGGTAGGAGGGCACAGAGAAGGGAGGGGCTGAGGGGGACATGAAGAGGGTGAGAGGAGACAACACACTTAGGAAATTTGAACTAGAAGGAGGGGAGGACAGATGAATCTAGAAGACCCAGCCTGGCTGGAGACAAGTTGCTTTAAGGATTTTATTTTTGTCCAGTCCCGTTGTGTCTCCTTCCCTCCCTTATCCCCCAAGCCCAGCTGGGAGATTAGAAACATAATCCACATTGTCGATTTCATAAAGTATCGCTTCCCCTCACCCCCAACACCCCGCCTCCCCTGCGATTTCCAAGCTATGTGAGTCGAAATCCACATTTTTAAAAGATTGGTTCTCATTGTATTTCCTATGGCTGACTCTCCCTTAATCACCAGACGGAGCTCATTGTATGATTAATTGTTGGAGTTTAGATCGTGATGCCCGGTCTAGAAAGGTAAAGATTCCGTTCCCAGCCCCCTGTTCCACTCAACCCCTTCTGAAAAGTTTTCTTGTTGTGCAACTGATGTTAGTTCTTTTATTGCTTTTATGTGTAACTTCATTTTTTCCCCAGCTTGACGGAGAGATCATTGACAAGGGACCTACATTTTTAAACCACAAGGAAAAGAAACCCAGAGCTACCAAGAATAATATTTTATTGACTTGGAACCAGTTTTGGAATTTATATTTTTAACCAACTACCCAGGTGATTTTGATGATCAGACAGTTTGAGGGTTTTTTTTTTCCTCTTTCTCTTCCCTCCAGTAAACTGTTTTTCAACTTTGTTTTTCAGTGAAAACCATTTCCTCCTCACCATGGACTCCATCCAAAGACTGCACCCATCTCTCCCACGTCAACAGTCCTGTGTCCTTGGCAGAGGACAGTGCTCTCATTCTGGGCCTTTCCCTTCTTCCTCGGCCAAAGCCTACTCCTGCACCTCCCCACAGCTAATAAACCGGCTGAGTTCTCCGATGTGGGGAAAGCCCCCCTGCTGTCCCTCTCAGGGATGAGCGAAATCTGCGGGGGCCGCTCTTGTCCCCATGGACAGCTTTCGTGCCTTCACGGGTTCCCAGAGCGGCTCACTCTGTCCCAGGCCTCAGGACGTCCCTGGGCCGGGGTGACATCTAGACAAGACCACCCTCCAAAGCCCTACGGTGCTGAGGGAAACTTGCAGAAACGCAGGAGTGGGGTGCTTCTGGACACTGAGTGGTGACAGTCTCTCCGTGGGAAGGCATGGACTGATTTGGGACAAAAGGCACTTGATGGCCCAGGAAGGCAGGGTTTGGGGAAGCCCTGTGCTAAGGGGAGGTGGGCAGGCATGTTTCTCTCGTCTGCTGGGATCAGGCCCTCCAACCCGTAGCCACCTGGCTCAGCTCTAAGAGACGTGGAGAATGAATTTCAGAGTCATTTCCACTGGGCCATGGCACTGAAACAGCTGCAGGAGGGGACACAGCTGGCACCCGCCCGCCCCAGCTAAGCTCCGCTGGAGCAGCGCTGCACTCCCCACGCGGAGGGACAGGGTCCTACTTGCTGCCCCCCAGGGGCCATGGAAGGTGCCTCTAAGCTAACCCTCCATCTTCGAGGGCAGTGTGGCCTTTATTAAAAAAAAAAAAAATCCCATCACACTTACTCTAGTATCTTGTAAACCTGGCTAGACATCAGGATCACCCAGGATGTTTATTACAAAATAAAGATTAATAAAAATAATGAGTTTGGGGACCCATCCCAGACCTAATGAATCAGAGTCTCTTTGGGTTTGGGCTTGGATTTGGGCTAAAATCAGCATGAATCTATTTAATCAGACTGTGTCCTCCATTCCAAAAGTCTGAACCCATAGATGGGAGCATGGAGAGGGAATGGCAGGGGCTTGGGTGACGGAGAATCAGAGAGTCACCGTTCCCAGGGATCTCTACGTGCCAGCCAGGGCACCGAAGACTTCTCACACAGTTATCTTACTTAGTGGTCCAAACACACCCATGAGATGCGTCCTGTTTTTGTTTTGTTTTGTTTTGTTTTAAGATTTTATTTATTTGTTTGAGACAGAGAGAGAGCGTGAGTGAGGGGGAGGGGCAGAGGAGGAGGGAGAGTCAGACTCCTCATTGAGCAGGCAGCCTGATGCAGGATTCGATCCCAGGAGCCTGGGTTCATGACTTGAGCCGAAGGCAGACGCTTAACCGACTGAGCCACCCAGGTGCCCCGAGGTATGTCCAGTCATTGTCCCCATTTTGCTGATGAGGAAATGGGAGCCCCAGAGGTCATACAGGTCATAAGAGGCAGAGCCAGATCTCTGATCCAGATCTTTCTCTGAACATCTCTGCCATCCTGAAGGAATCCTGGGAAATCCTTGGGAGTTAGGCCAGTATGAGACCAAACTGTGACATGAATGCAATGTGCTTTCTGGGCACTTGTGTCTGGTGGGATCTGGTCCCTCATGTTCATGCCCTTCATGTCCGTTCGCCAAGCCCTTGTGGACACAGAGGTGCCCAGGACATAAGCACCCTCAGGACAGGATGGTTCGTGGAAAGGGCATTGAGCTAGAAGCAGGAGAGGGGACTTCCTTTCCCAGCACTACCACCACAAGCTCTGCCATTGGCCTCAGCATCCCCTTGGCAGAGAGGCGGCTAGACTGGCCAAACTGTAGGGGCCCATCTGCTTTTCAAAAGCAGGCTGAGGAGCCCAGCACCATCTCCCTAATGCTGTTCCTCTTCCACTCTAAGTCCCTCCAGGGCAGTGACCTTCTCTTGTCTATAGGATAAGATCAGTCCCTCATCTAGATACATAAGCCTCTCTGTGGGGTGCATCAATGAGGGGATTTAGCCTCCTTAGACTTCAAGGAAGACTTCCTGGAGGAGGTGGCACCTAAGTCAGAGCTATCCAGGAGAGGAATAGAAAAATCTCAAGCAGTGGGAACAGCTTGAGCCAAACCATGGCTGCCTCTCCCTGCATAGTATGTGCAGGGGGACTCAGTGTTTTGGGGTGTGCAATGCGGCACCACCAGCCCCAAGAAGCCCTCCTGACACCTTAGGCAGCCTCATTTGGCTTCCACAGGGCTTCGGGGAACTCCAGGGGCCAGTGCCTGGCACACCACTTGGGAGGGGGTATTTGCATGGCTGTCTCCCCACTGACTTTTCACAGGCAGGGGGGACTGACGTTTTCTAGCTCTGCATCCTGTGTCTGACATATGTCAGGGAAAGGAAGGAAGGAAGGAGGGAAGGAAGGTCTGGCTCAAAGAGGCATTTCACTCAGGAGGCCTCTGAGGGCACTGGCCTGACCAGCGGGGTCCCATGGGACTGCCCGGGTTGGCTCAAAGTTGTCCCTCTCTCACTCTTTTAAGTCCTGGTTGTGACTGGGGTGGCCTGAGCTCTGGGAGGTGGATCCAGTGGGGACAACTGCAGGAGTGGGTTCCCACAGTTCTGCCTCTCCCACTCAGGCATACCCAGCGTCCTTGAGTTGGGTCGAGGATTCTTGTCCCCACGTCACAGGTGGGTGGTTGAAGACCTCGCCTTGCGGAAAGCCACAGTCCAGATCCTACACTAAGTTGGAGCTGGAGGAATTCTTCACGGGTTGAGGATGCCCCTCAGGTGCCAGAGACAGTGTAGACAGGGTTTCCCTTTGACAAAGCAGAGGAGACGGCGTGAGCCCCAGAGACTCAACAATGAGTGGAGAGGTGGCCCATCTCGCTCAGGGTCTGATTAGGCAGAGACCCAGTGTCCTGGCATCAGAGCTGGAAGAGGCCTATGGAGACAGAGCCCATGAGCTACAACTGAGGCCCAGAGAGGGCCACATGCCGAATAACAGCTCCCAAACATGGCCAGGTCATCCCCAGAACCCGTGAATGTTCTTACGTGGCAAGAGGAGGTTTGCAGTCGTGATTAAATGAAGGCTCTTGAGATGGGGGTTCTGCCAGGGGACCCAAAGTAGTCACAAGCAAAGGACACGTGGGAGGGTCAGAACAGAAGAAGGCGGTGTGTCGACAGTGCAGAGACCGGAGTGAGGCCGTCTGAAGACGAAGGAAGGGGCCACAAGCCAAAGCATGCAGGCAGCCACTCGACGCTGAGCATGGCAAGGAGACGGAGAGTCTCCCAGGGCCTCCAGGACAAACCAGTCCTGCTGACACCTTGACGTTAGCCCGGTCGGACTGATCCTGAACCTCTCACCCACAGAACTGTAAGAGAATACGTTTGTTCTGTTCCAGCCACTTCGTTTGTGGTGATTTGTTCCAGCAGCCACAGGAAATCAGCCCTGCCTGCAGACACACGGCTGAGTCTTCTCCCATCCTGCAGCCCGGCTCTATGGACTCCCTGCCCCATGCTGGGTGGGACTGGGCAAGCGGTGCAGGTGAGGCCCCAAGGGGGCCCAAATGCCACACTTGGTGAGATCCCAGACCTCTGAGAGGTGCGTGTGTGTGTGTGTGAGTGTGTGTGTGTGTTAGAGAGAAGGGAAGAACACGCCTTCTTCATGCATCAGGGGATTTTCTGGGCAGAAGATTCTCCAAAGGCATGTCAACATTTTTCTCTCCAGGAAAAAATAACTCAATCTCCATCCAAAAAAGTCACAGTTATGTACATGCACACACGTGGATGGACTTCTGGGTCCTAGACAGAAAGGAACTACCCCACCTGCTCCTGGGGTCTTTAATTTTCACAGGGCAGGGAGCAAAGCTGAGGAGGGCCGGGCACCATCAGCCAGAGGGCTGTGGACACACTGTGACATCTAGGAAGGGACGGGGGGCATCCCTGTCCCTGAGAATGTTGAGATTGCCCAGCATATCTCCATCACCCATTTTTCTCTTTTCTCCGTACGAGCCCAAGCATAGATGCCTATGCAAAAATCACACGGGCACCCGCAGACCCATGGGGTCACGAGCAGTGCTGGCGTGTGCAAAGAGGAAATGAGCAAACACACACGTACAACCCAACTACGCAACTGACTTACAGCAGTCGTGTACACGCACTGGCAGATACATACAAACCCAGATACATGCACTTTACACACTTACATACAACCACGTTGGTGCACAGAAATGCGGACACAGCCAGGCCGGAGGAAAGACCACCCACGTATATGGACCCCTGGACACCTGTGAGCCCAGCGCAAGGCCCCGTGCTTGTGCTTCCTGCACCTCTCCTTTCCCCACCCAGCCCTCCTGAGCTCTGCTCGGGAGCCCTCTGCTGGGCAGGCCGGGAACAGGCGGCCAGGTCCTGGAGCTGGGCCAGCCTGAGCTGGGGGGTTTGGAGGGAAGGGAAATGAGGAGAAAAAGGGGAGCAACGAGGGCCAAACCCAGGTGCTCAGTATCCTGTCTCCACTTGACCCAAACAACCTTCTGCAGCCTCCAATCCAGGGCTGAAGGAGGGATTTCTCCTGCAAAGATCCCCGGGGCTCTAGCCTCTTTTTTGCCAGACCCCAGGCTCACTCTATCCTGTCAGTGGGCAGTGCCAGTGTGCCTGCCTGCGGAGGAAGGGCCCTGGCCTGGCTGCATCACACGCTGCTCCCACCAGGCCTTCTTCGCCCTCTCACACCCTGGGAGCCCACACTGGCTCTGCTCACCCCACCCTGGGCCATCTTGCAGCGCTGCTGGGCACCCAGCCTCCTGGCGCCCACTGGGTCTCTGACAGCTTGTCACGACCCCCTGTTCAAACCTCCACCTCCTGTCTCTCCTCAAAGGGCCCATCTTTCAGCTCTCAATGGCTTTTTCTTTCCATGTTCACCTAGGGGAGGGACGGGAAGTGAAGAAGATTCGGGCTTTGGAATAACATGGGTGAGCCTGAATTCAGATCACAGCTGTGGGCGTGTCGAGCAGCTCACCTAACCTTGCTCAGCCTCGGCTTCAACAGGTAGAGCGGAGGTCGTGCGACTGACATGGCACGGTGACAGCCTGCTCAGCGCCCAGCACCGGGGCCGGTCTAAGGGGTCAGGCAGCCGTGCAGCTCGCGAGGGTGCCATCTTTATGAGGCACCGGCAGACACCATTGGAAATGTAGGGAGATGAAGAACACCATGTCTGGAACTTCTCTAAGGGACAGCTGCATACTCTGCTTTAATGAGCTACTTGCAGTGGGGTGGTGGGTGGACCCCAAAAGAGCAGGCTAGAATAACAACAGTTGGTCTCTAAGTTGCTTTCTAAGGAGGGTGGGGCGGGGTTTCTAAAAAGATTTTGTTTGTCTAATTGCAGCAAGCTTGGGGTCAGAGCTGAACCATTCAGGGAAGATGGAGTGTTGCCAACAGGGATCCCCCTTCTCTGTCCATGCCCCCCTTCTTCTAAGCAGAGGCCAACTGCACTGCATTCACGTTGAAATGATAGTAAAAGAATATTACTTCGAGGGAACATAACATTATTAGCCGGCCTGGGGTACCCACATGTTTCCCCATTGGGTCTTTCCTGATGCGTGGCAGGTGCTTGATAAACGTTGGTTCGGCATCTCTCCACTCCTCGGTCCTAAGGCTTCTCACCAGCTCCCTGCACTCAGTTCAAAACTTGGTTTCTGTGAAATGGAATGGCATTCCAGACAATGAGCCAATAGAAAAATGAGGACTCAGAGTCATGAACGGGGCTGTTTTCCAGGTTGGGTGGGAAATGCCCGTCACAAAGCTGGGCTGCCACAGGCAGAAAAAAAAAGAAGCCTACTGTTGTAAAACCTGTAGGTAGAAATGGAAAAACAGTAATGCTGATCTAGAAAAGTCTGTTTATTTTCTCTTGAAAGCTGGTGCTTGAGGGAAAGCAGGTTTCTTAACAAGAGTATAAGGAGATGGGTGGGACGCTCTGAGGGAGCTTGGAGCTGTTCTTCAAGGGCTTTAGAGGCTGAAAGCCTTTGTTCTTCATCATTCTAATTAATCTTTCTGACGTGCGGTCTGCCTTTTTCTTGACACAGGGGCAGGCCTGGCTCCATCCTGACACTCAGTCAGCCGGGATTGTTTGGGTAGACAGAGTAAACGGTGGGGAAAGGACCTCCTGAGGTAACTGGGATAGAGCTGTTAGAAAGGAGGTGAAAAAAGCAGATTCAAGGGTGTGTGATTTGGGGTTTCAAGACGGCCTGAGGAAGAATGAGCTGAACTGAACTGTGGTAAAAACAAAAACAAACAAACAAAGAACAAAAACAGAGAGAAAACAGAGATTAGGGCACATATAGGTACCTATCGCCACAAAACCCCAAAAGAAAATAAAGGAAGTGGAGGAGAGGTTGGGAGCCAGACAGATCCAAGGCTGGCCACCAGGTGACACCGCAGGCCCAGGACAGCTTGGTTGCTGTCTGTGGTGGGTAGGGGACTCAGGAGACCCAGGGAACTGGGGGGGTGTGTGTGTGTCACAGGTTCAGAAATACAGGACATTCTCAGATGCAGTCCTCATTAGGACCAAGTTGGAGGGAGAAGTCTCCTACACATTCCTGTCCTTCCTCAGCCTCCACCCCATCTTGCCTGAGGAGTTTACGCTGGTCTACAAGGTACTGTGGGGATGGGAGAGTGTCCAGGGGGACCAGGGCCAGGCACAGGGGATGAGTGAAGAGAAGAAGAAGAGGGGGGCCCAGGAAGGTCTTAGGCAGAACCTTGATAGCAATGAGGGGACAGAAAACAATGAACCTTTATTGAGAGCCCGCCCCCACTCACAGGTCCTGACGCAGGAAGGCCCAGAGGGGAATCAAGCAGCCCCACCTACGGGGCTGCCCACGGGTGCAGGTGATTCAGAGTTTAGGTTTGGCTGATAACAGCCGGGACCAGCTGAGAAAGGGCCCTTTGTGAGGGTTGCCCCTCCTCAGACCCCTTCCTCACAGCTGGGCTGGCTCCTTGCAGGAAACAGGACTGACTGGAAAATGCAAAGAAACCCAGCAGCCAGTACTGTGAGATGTTGTGTGGGAACTTTAAGATGCTTCTGGGCAAATGTGCAGGAGAAAGATACAGCTTGGCTGGAGCCCACATTCTTTTCTTCCAGGTTGTGGATCTCAGTTGTGTCTACCTGCCACCCCCACCCCACTGATGCCCCCAGGGAGAACAAAACACCACTTTCAGTACTATGGTAAGTCAGGTCACTGGGTTGCCAATGGCCAGAACCCACCTTGAATCAGCTTGGTGAAAAGGTGGTATTGCCGAGCTGGCTCAATCAGGGCAAGGATAAAGCAGGCTCCAGGAAGGTCTAGAATGAGGCCTACTCCCCCTGCTGGGTGATTCTCTCCTCTCTCTGTCTTTCAGAGGCTGGTGGCTCCATTTCTTCAGCAGACAGGCTTTGCCTTGCTCTGGTAGGGAGAATCACCTTGGGCAGTTCAGGATTGCATTCTCATGGTTTCAGGACCGGAAAGGAAATTGCACCATGCTACCAGATTTGGTTAGCAGAAAGTCCCGAGGAAGAAGTCTGATTGGCTCTGCTTGAGTCATGTGCCCAGTCCTGGACCAATGGCTGTGGCCAGGGGGATGTGTTACTATGATTTTCTCAGACCGAGTCACTTGCCCAACACTGTGGCCCAGGGGAATGAGGTACAGGGCAGACAGGCATAAGAACCTCTTTTCCATGCACTTGGGGTTTCATGTGGCAGAACTGCTAGTTTGGTCCCGATAACAATTTTTCCTTTTCTCCAATAGAACAGAAAGTGTTTACTGGATACATGGCTGCCTGGAACAAAAACTACATTTCCCAGGCTCCCTGGCAGCAAAGGCTAGGGTAGCTAAGAGTTCTGACCAGTAGGATGTGAGCAAAACAAGGTGTGCACTTTCAGAGATAGTCCTTAAAAAGAGGGGAGCAGCCCCTCTTGACCCATTTCCCCCTACTTCCCTCAGTCTGGAAACCCTTGTACTGGTGAACTGCCCTGATCCTCCCGGGAAGAATAGGACCCCAGAGAAGTCACCATAGCAAGTTAGTTAGGAGAAGCCTGAGTCCTTAGTGCCATTTTGGCCCCCAAACTGTTTGCGCCTGGACTGCTACACAAGAGGAAATGAACATCTATCTTGTTTGAGCCACTCTTGAGTTTCTGTTGACATCGGCCAAGCGTGTATCCAAAGTAATGTGTCTTTGGACCTTTTCTGGGTACCCACTGCTGTAGGCTGAAAACTCTATCACTTGTGTCCAGCACTGAATTTGTTCCTTGACCCAGATACCTCCATCCAAACCCAGAAAAATGCTGCCTGTGACCAGCCCACACTTTGCTGAGAATGTGACAAGACACATCACAGGGCCAGATCTGCTCTCCTGACCTACAAAGTTATTATTTCTCCCTACATCCTGACTCCATTCTCAAGGGCCATGTTCCAAAGTGGGTTAGAACAGACTGCGTTGGCTCAGGGGGTCCTATAGCTGGGAGGTCATGGCTCCCTCATCAGACTGGGGGCTCCTGTCTCCATGATAGGAACTGTGCCCCTGCATTAGGGCGGGTGAACACAGCAGATAGCCCATCTCCCCCTGAGGTGGGGAACTGGGGGCACAGAGTTACTGAGAGCTAAACAATGGAGGGACAGGAAAATCTGCCCATAACTGCCTCTTCTCCTGCCACCTGGGAGTGTTCATCCCTGGGCTCCTACTCAGATCTTCTACGGCCCATGGTCCTGAGGGAGGGAAAAGAAAGCGTCAGCTGGGAAGGTTCTGGGTTTCTGGGATGGGGAAGAGGCAGTGGCTGAGTTATATTTGAGGTCATTATAGGAGATGAGGCACAGAAAATGATCGGAGGACTTTGTGTCTGATGATCCCCCACCCTCACGCCAAGCTTTCATACTTGAAGGATAATTGAGGTGAGCCCATTTGGGAAATCCAGAAGGAAACATTGCCTCAGACCATAGAGACACAGGCTGGGGCTGGGCTGGGCTCTTTTCCTTTCTTCTGTACTGATTGTGTTTAAGAACAATGGCAGGCAGGCCCATGTCTTTCTTACAGCCGTCCTGAGCTCCCAGACGGCTGGCTTTACCCCTTCTTCTTTCCCGCCAAACCTCCTCCCTCAGAGAGGCCTCGCTGAGAGCCAAGACGGAGTCTCTACCCTCATACTGGGGTCAGAAAACTTCTCACAGGGCAAGTTGGACTAGCCCTGGGCCATGGAGACCAGCAGGCCCTACCCGAACTGGCAGGAAGATGACATAAGGTCTCCATTTGCATCTCTGGATCCCCTTAGAGGTGGAGGCAAGACTTCCGGTCCCACCTCCTAGGCAATTCTCCACACAGGTTTCCCCTGAGTCCACATTGGACCCAAGGAACAAGTATTGACTTTTGGTTCCACACTGCCACCCCCATGAGATACATCACGAACGTGGGACAAACAGGGTTGGTGACATAGTGGCATGGGGGGCATGATGCCGAGCAATGACCCTGCTCCTAGCTTGTGAGGGATAGCCAAGGCCGGCCTTCCATGAGAGCTAGGGTCTCCCTTCCCACCTTCCCACCACAGCTTGCCTGCCTCACTTGAGTCCTGGACTGCCTGCTTGCCTCACCTGCCGTACCCCTCTCCTCTTCTCTTGCACAACGCGCTCTGGAGCTCTTGCATCAGTCAGCACACTCCCCTGTTTTCAGCCTCTTCTTGGAATGTTTCCTCCTCGTCTGGTCTTGAGCCACCAGCTCCCTGCAGCCCTCTTAAGGGAGGCTGTTTATCCTCATACTCTCTGCACCTGAGGACTAAAAGGTGGAATTTGTCTTTATTATATTCCTCATTGTTATTTCCAGCCCGTACTCCCATCCCCTCCCAAAGCCCCGCACCATTGACACCCTGCTTCCAGCTCCACCCTCCTCCCTCTTCATCCCTGTCATCTCCCAGCCTCGTAGGTGTGCCCCCTACCCCACAGAAGACCCCCAGCTCCGACCTCTTCTTCTTTTCCTCTACTCCCCCACCTGCCGCTATCCGAAACAAACACACCCACAACCTGACCTCTCACTTCCTCGCCTCATCTGCAGTAATTCCAGCCTTAGCTCTGCATCACCACATTTATCCCTGAAGGCTATATGGTCACCCAAAGCCTCACCACTTCTGAAATCAGAAATCCCACCTCCCACTCTCTCTCCATCACCTCTGAGCCTCTCAGCTCCCTAGCCCAAGAGCCCCTAAATAGTTCTCTGGCTTCAGAGAACTCTCCAGATTGCTGATTCCTTCACTTTCTCTCTATCTATCAGCCCCCTCCTGCTCTCACTTTCCTTTCCCAGATTCTCTGGCTTATGGTTGAATAAACTGTGGTATATTCACACAATGGAATATCACACAGCAGGTTAAGTAAAGAGCCACAGTGACATAAAATAAATGGATACCTCTTAGCAATATACAATTAACTGAAAAACAGAACTCCCCAAAGATTACATAGAGAACGGTACTCTTTTATTGAGGTTACAAACAGTTCAAATAAAATATATGTAAATAATATTTGGAAATATACATAGGCATTATAAAACCATATAAAAAGGAAAGCAAGGGAATGTGGTAGACAGGATTCAGGATGATAGTCACTGTGAGTGGGGGAGGCAGGGGGATGGGATAGGGAGGAGGAACCATATATGTAAGATGTGGGTCATTGTCAAGGCTTTTGTTTGGGTGGTGATTTTGCAGGTGTCTATTACATCATTACAAATAACTAATTAAATAAAAATAAACCATGCATGGATCAGTGGTGAGTGTGTCAGGGAACCAGTGCTGCGTGCAAAAGTCCAATAAAATAAAGATTCCTGTGTTATTGTGACATTACTTGCTTGCAAATATATTGAACCTCTCTCATCCTCCCACCACTGAATCCACAAATCTCTCTGTGTCTGCACCAATTTTTTTTATTCTTCCTATCACAATGGAACAAGCATCCCAGTTTCTTCAGCCCAAGAAGAACTCCATCCCTTTTTATCTCCTCAAGGACTTTGCTCCTTGGTTAGCCCCCCATCCTCTGCTCATCAATCTCTCTGTCTCTAATTGGTCATTTCCAGAAGCATAGAAATATGCTGTAGTCTCTCCCATCTTAAAAACAGACAAACTTCCTGTATTAGTCAGGTTAACAGTTAGGCCGCCGTAACAAAGAAGTCCCCCACGACAGTGTATCAGATAAGTAGAAGTTTCACTCCTGCATGAGAAGGTTAGGAAGGCAGCAGAGGTGTGATATGGTAGCTTCTGCCATCCTGAATTCACAGTTCCCCTCCAAGATGGAGGCTCCAGCCCTTGCCAGCCCTTCAACCTCCCAGCCAGAAGGAAAGGGAAAAGGGGAAGGAGAAGCCAGTCCTGTTTCCATTGAAGGTCATGGCCTGAGAGTGGCAGGCATCATGTCCATTCACACTGCATTGCCCTCAGACTTGATCAAAACGCACACCAAGTTGCAAAGGAAGTTAGGAAATAGAGTCTTTTGCTGGGCAGCAGTGAGTCCACTTAAATATTCCACCACTTTTGAAGAAGAGGAGAGTGGCTACCAAAGAAAAGCAACCATTCCCTGCCGTGGCCTGCACCTCTGGCCACCCACGTGAACACACTCTTTCCGCCCACGTGAAACATGTTAATCTCCTGCCCACAGCCCAGACCCACAAGGTCCCATCTATTTTTTTTTTAAGATTTTATTTATTTATTTATTTGAGAGAGAGACAGGGAAAGCATGAGTGGTAGGGAGGGGTTGAGGGAGAAGGAGAAGCAGACTCCCTACCAAGTGGGGAGCCCCATGTGGAGCTCTATCCCAGGACCCCAAGACCATGACTTAGGCAGGAGGCAAATACCTAACTGACTGAGCCACCCAGGCGCTCCAGTCCCATCCATTATTGCAATCAGCTCAAAGCCCAGGCCCTCTGAAGACTGTCAGGCCTTGGTATGAAGTTCAGATATCAGTCCAGTGAATATAAACTAAAAAGCAACTTACGTATTTGCCCTTTCCACTAGCAATATGCATATGTAAGAGGAGGTAAGAATAGGAGAACCACAATTAAAACTGCCTTCTGGAAAGGAAAAATTAGAAAACACAAAGCATGAACAGAGCAATTAGTAGATTCCCCGGGACAAGAATTCCAAAGGTTCCTTGCCTCCCAGAGGAGTAGGTTCCTTGGTACTGATTACCTGAAAACATCTCTTTTGTCTATTATTTCCTGTGGCCCCTGGCTTTGCCTTCTGGGAGTTCCTTCCTTGTCAGTTGTCCTCTAGGGCCACATCTGAAGAATATGCCCTTCTGGGGGAAGTGAGGTTACAGTTTTCACAGCCCATTTCTTGCTGGTGCAGGTTTGGGAACTCCTGATTTTCTCTAGGAGTTGAGCAATCCCAAAGTTGTACAGGCCAGGCTTGTAGACTTTGGTCAACTAATTCCTCTCAAAAACGTATTACAGAACACTACAAAAATTAAATATAGAAAATAATTTTACTTACAATCATATATAATAGTATAAAATAGGAGTATATTTAACAAAAGAAGTTCCAGGCTGTACACTGAAGACTACAAGATATCATTAAGAAAAATTAAAGAAGACCAGGGGCACCTGGGTGGCTCAGTGTGTTAGGAGTCTAACTCTTGATTTTGGCTCAGGTCATGATCTCAGGGTACCGGGATCGAGCCCTGCATCAGGCTGTGTGCTGAGTGTGGAGCCTGCTTAAGAGTCTCTCTCTCCTGTGTACCTGGGTGGCTCAGTCATTTCAGAGTCTGCCTTTGGCTTGGGTCATGATCCCAGAGTCCTGGGATCGAGTCCCACATTCGGCTCCCTGCTCCACAGGGAGTCTACTTCTCCCTTTGCCCCTCCCTCCTGCTCGTGCACTCTCTCTCTCTCCCAGAAATAAATAAGATCCTTTTTAAAAAGGATTCTCTCTCCCTTTCCCTCTCCCCTCCGCCCACTTTCATGTGCTCTCTCTCTAAATAAATAAATAAATAAATAAATAAATAAATAAAATCTTTTAAAAAAGGAAATTAAAGAAGACCTAAATAATGTAAAGTCATCTTTCGTCTTCAGTTTGAAAGACTTAATATTGTTGTCAATACGCCTTCAAATGATCTACAGAGTCAATGTAATCCCCATTAAAATCCTACCTGCCCTTTTTGCAGAAGTTGAAAACTGATCTTGAAATTCATATAGAATTGCAAAGGGTTCATAGTAGCCAAGACAATCTTGAAAAAGAAGAACAAAGTTGAAAGACTTACACTAACCTTACTATTTCAAAACTTACTGCAAAACTATAGTAATCAAGACAGTGTGGTACTGGCATAAGGAATAGAATTGAGAGTCTAGAAACACACAAGGGGGAAGAATAGTCTTTTCAACAAATGATGCAGGAACAGCTGGATATTCACATTTGAAAGAATGTAGTTGGATCCCTACCTCACACCATGTATAAAAATTAATTCAAAATGAGTGATATAAGAAATGCAATTGTTAAACTTGGTGATCTTGAATTAAACATTGTTTTTTTCTTTTTCTTTTTGTTTGTTTGTTTTAGATATGACACCAAGAGCACAAGAAGAGAAGAAGGAGGGAGGGAAGGAAGGAAGGAAGGAAGGAAGGAAGGAAGGAAGGAAGGATGGATGGGTGGCTTAGTTGGTTAAGTGTCTGCCTTTGGCTCAGGTTATGGTCCCAGGGGCCTGGGATAGGGCCCAGAGTCAGACTCCCTGCTCATTGGAGAGCCTGCTTCTCCCTCTCCCTCTGTCATTCCTCCAGCTTGTGTTCTCTGGCTCTCACTGTTAAATAAATAAATAAAAATCTTGAAAGGAAAGAAAGAAAGAAAGAAAGAAAGAAAGAAAGAAAGAAAGAAAGAAAGAAAAAGAAAGAAAGAAAGAAAAGAGATAAAGAGAAAGAAAGAAAATCATTGGTTTTTATCAAAATTAAAACCTTTGTGTTTCAAAGAACACTATCAAGTAAGTTAAAAGACATCCCATGGAATGGGAGAAAATATTGGCAAATTCTATATTTGATAAGGGACTTGAATTTAGAATATATACAGAACACTTATAACTCAACAATAAGAACAAATAATCCAATTTAAAAGGGGAAAAAGGATTTGCATAGATGTTTCTTTAAAGAAGATATACAAATGGCCAATAAACACATGAGAAAGAGCCCGACATAATTAGCCTACGAGGACATTCAAATAAAAACCACAGTGAGATACTGCGGTTGAAAAACAGTCTGGCAGTTTCTCAAGAAGTTAAACACAGGATTACCTTATGACCCTGCAATTCCACTACTAGATGTGTACGAAAGGGAACTGAAAATATACATCTACATAAAATTTTGTACATGGACATTTATAGCAGGATTACTTGTAATAGCCAAAAAGTGGAAACAACCTAAAAGTCTATCAGCTGGGGGCGCTTGGGTGGCACAGCGGTTGTCTGCCTTCGGCTCAGGGCGTGATCCCGGTGTTATGGGATCGAGCCCCACATCAGGCTCCTCTGCTATGAGCCTGCTTCTTCCTCTCCCACTCCCCCTGCTTGTGTTCCCTCTCTCTCTGGTTGTCTCTATCTCTGTCAAATAAATAAATAAAATCTTTAAAAAAAAAGGCCTATCAGCTGATGAATGGATACACAAAAAGTGATGTAACTATACAGTGAAATAAAAAGGAGTGAAATACCGGTACATGCTAGTATACAGATGAAACTAGAAAACATTATGCTAGATGAAAGCAGCCAGACACAAAAGGCCACATCTTGTATGATTTCTGTTTACATGAAATGTCCAGAAATAGGCAAGTCCATGGAGACAGAAAGTGGATTAGTTGTTGCCAGCCCCTGGGGGAGAGAGGAATGGGGAGTGACTGCCAGTGGGTACAGGGTTTCTTTTGGGAGTGATGGGAATGTTCTAGAACTGACTAGTGGTGGTGGTTGCACAACTCTGTGAATATATTAAAAACCACTTTAAAACACTTTAGAAGGGTGAACTTTATCATATGTGAACTGATTCTCAATAAAACTATTTCAAGAGAATTAGTTTACTTCCAGTCTGTTCCATGCACAAGTAACCACACCCAAAAAGCTGATCTAGACCCAGTTCTTAAGCCTGAAGACTTACGCATATTTACTTACCAGCCTGTACACCAAGTCCATCCTACCCTCTCTTAACATAATGATAGTTTGTGCGGTTACTTAACACAGTAGGCCCGAGGGCAAAAGCAACACCTTTCCTGTGACCTGGACCGCTGGACTGACTCTTGTCTGGCGGGACATTCTTCACTGAGCTAGTCAGGAAAGGCTCAGACCACAGTCTTACCTCCTGGGGAAGCTGCCTCTTGACGGCCCCCTCCGGTCGTCGCTTCAGTTTGGGGTACAAAAGCAGTTGGCTTTCTTGGCACATGGCAGCTTCAAATACTGGATTCTCCGCCAGCTTAGATGACCGGCCACAGACAGAAGGGTCTCCATTCACGGAGCTCCATTCACTTTCTTCTCTGCTGACGAACTGCTGAATCTATTCTGAGCGTATGGCTCATGAGGACATTGCTAAATGTGCGAGGACGACTGTCCCCACCGACATGTGGACATTTTCCAACCCCTTGCTCTAGAACCAGAGGCCCCGTAGACATGTGAACTGTCTTCCAAAACACTGCAGGAGTTAGCGTTACCGACTGTTTCACGTAACGCGGTCCTCAGCTTTTCAACCTGACGTTTCGGGCCTGCTGTCTGACAAGAGCCCAGTGCCTCGTGCTTACAGTTTTGCCACACCGACATTCTACTTCTTGATAACAAACCCTGCATCAATCCGAACGTGTCTAGACCGCCGTCACAAAGAGATCTCAAACGCCATTGTGAGTTTGTTTTTCTACCGTGGAAGTTGACGGTTCAGGGCTCATACAGTAGTTGGTGGATTTGAAAGACTCAAGCTTTTTGTGCCGTTGACGTCACTGTCGTCCACAGGCTGCTCCCGTCACGGTGTAAGACAGCTGCCGTCCTGAGCTGCATTGCTCAGGAAGCGGACTCGGAGGCGGAGATTTGCAGAAAGGTGTTTTTGCGGGGGGGTGCTCTTGGGATAAACCCTCGTGGAAGGGAGGATGGAAGCAAGACTGGGCAAGGGTGATGTAACCACAACGGAGGACCCAGCCAGCCTCACAGGAGCACTGGAGCTGGGGTGGCCTTCCAAGTTGTCTCCATGGAGGCCGGGAGCTGGGCTTGTCATCCCACCCATCATTGGATGCAGACCCCCATTGATCCCCCCAGGGAGGAGGCATAACTTTGGGCAAGGCAGTTTCTAGTGAAAGACTCAACTGAACTGTGGGCGAGCAGACAACACTCTTGGTGATTGGGGGAAGGGGTGTCTTGGTTTTGAACCAGGTATTGGACAGTATCCACCAGCGTCCATGGCCACGCTGTGCGCTGGAGCTCCAATGGCTCTCACCATCCAGTGGGAAATGGAGAGCCCCCACAACACTAGCACGCACATCTCTTGGGCCAGACCTAGCTTCATGGCCGCACTCACCTGGAAGGGCCATGTGCTCAGCTAAAAACTCGAGAAAGAAAACAAAAGTGAATACTGGAATCATTTGGGAGATCCTGCCACATGTCCCTTGATTCTATGTCCCTCTCCAGCCATTGTCCCTTTTGGCTGTCCCTCCTCAGCACCTGGCCTCCTCCACGTTGGCATCTGTCTCTGCTCCGGGAGGCCCACCTGACTGACGTCTCCTCCGGGATGCTGCGGGAGTCTTACGCCTTGTGTTTCAGTGGCAGGTAGAAGTGTTCAAACTAGCTTCCAGGGAAATCAAAAGATTTTATTAGTTTACATAATGGATCAAAAAAGCGGATCTGACTTTAAACGTGGATGGATCCAGAGGTTCAAACGATGTTACCAGAACTCAGCCTCTCTCCATTTCCTGACTCCAATTTCCAGGGCTGGTTTCATTCTCGGGATGCCTTATTCCATATGGTGGCCGAGAGGCCACGACAGCTCCACCCTTCCCTTTCCTTACAGCTCACAGATTCAAGAGAAGACTGCAGCCCTCTCTTCCTCAGTGACCCTGAGCGCTGTGTGCCCACTCCAAGACCAGTCTCTGTGTCCAGGCGGTGGGTGCCATGACTGTCCCGCCCGAGGTCATGCCCTGCTGTGCACTGGGGGAGTGGAGCCATGTGAGTGGCAGTCCAACCAGAGACACGTGCTGTGGGGAGTGAGCTTCTGTGACGCGTCAGGAAGGGACACTGATTCTGGGTTATCTCCTGGACATCGCAAACGTAACATGCTTCAGCTGAACTCTTGGTTCCCCTCCCAGCCTCAAATATGTGCTGTCTCCACTCTTCCCGTATGGAAATGGCTCCCCCATCCACCCAGTGGCTCAGGCCAGACAGACACCGCCTCCCTTGCCTCCCGCCTCCCTACCCACACCTTCCGAGTCTACCATCCAGTCGGCCTGGAATCAGCTCCTTTTCTCCATCGTCTCCACTGCCAGCCTGTCGCCCGCCCCCCGTCACCTTTTTCTGTGCTGTTCCAACCCCCAGCTCCACACGTTCACTCTTCCTCCTGCTGCTGCTTTCCACACGGCAACCAGAGGCGTCCTCCTGCACCAGGTCAATGACACAGCATGTAACACGATGACCGGAGGTGTACGTGGAACAAATGGGCCCCAGTGCAAAGTATCCAGTGCTTGTTTCCACTGGGCGAGTCCCCCGTCAGCACTCCCCTGTCACTTACCACGACACTGGCCACCTGAAGACTTGTTGGGTACCTGTGTCCTCCTCTAAACTGGAAGTCCTGGGACAGCAGGGGTCTGCCAGTGACCCACCCCAGCATGTCCTCCCTGCGTCTGGAGCACACAGCCCTGGGGGCCTGCCGAAGCCAGGAGGGTGATGTTGGGGCAGGTGGGAGGGGGTTTGGAGCCAGCTGCTCCCCCTACCACACCCTAGCTTTCCCAGAGGGCTCAAGTCCTGCATGGGAAGGGGACAGCAGAGCCTCCACCTGAGCTCCCTCCGTGGGACAAGACCCAGGAAGAAAGAGGAAGATGAGAAGAGAGGCTGGGCCTGTGCAGGGAGAGAGCCTGAGAAAGAAGGGGGAGGCGGGAAAGACCTTCCTTTCCCAAAGGGCCCGGGGCTCTCACAACACACTCACTCAGAGGTCTGGGAAGCCAAGGCTGCCTGCCTTGTGCTGTAGCTTTCTCAGTCAGCCCAGGACCCCTGGGAGGAGAAGTGCGGGACACCCCAGCGGGGACCCTGCAGTTAGGAGCTCCCATGATCTGTGGTGACTGCTCCCCGCATCCTAAGTCAATGTTTAACGGTGGGGTGGCCGGAGCCCAGGAACGCTCTATCAGGACACGCAATTACAGGGGTGGGGCTGCAGCCTTGGCATTGGCAAGGGCTCCGTGGCAGGAGATAAGAAGGTGGCACCAGAAAGGGCTGTGTGTGTGCTAAACTGCGGGCTCCCAGCATAACCCAGGGGCCGGCTCACAAGGCCTCCATTGTTGGGGTCTGGCTCCCAGCCCATTGCCAGCCAGATAGGAGCTGCTGTTCTGACAAGGCAAGAAAAGCACACCCCAAGTTTGTCCAGATGCTGTTACCCCATCCCTATCAGGCCGAGGGAAGGGACCTGGCAAAGCTAATGTTGATCCCGAGGGGGGAAAGAAAGGAATATTAGCAAACATGGCAAAAGTCAGTTTTGGCAGCAGTGGTGGGGGTCAGGGGTATTCATCTGGCTCAGCTGGGGGGTTTGTAACAAGCAGATGGAGGCAGGAGTAGGACCCTCAGGAATGTCCCACGGTGTGCCCGGCCCCATGCTGGGTGCTATGGTGTAGGGGCAGAAGTCAGGCACGAGTGTTCTGTTTCCTAGTTGGGAAAAAAGAGCTCATTTCTTTTCTTCTTTTATTTCTTTTCTTTTTTCTTTTAGGGAGGGAGGGGCAGAGGAAGAAGGAGAGAAAGAATCTTAAGCAGGCTCCACGCTCAGCTGAGAGCCCAAGGTGGGGCTGGATCTCATGATCCTGAGATCCTGACCTGAGCCAAAATCAAGAGTTGGATGGTTAACTGACGGGGCCACGCAGGCGTCCTGAAATAGCTTGTTTCTTCACCCAATATATTTGAGGGTCCACCTGTGCAGGCTGTTTATGGGTGCTGGGGATTCTCGGTGTGATGTCCTAGTGGAACGAAAATAAAGAGTCCAGAAGACCGGTAGCCAGGGGAGCAAATGGTGCGCCAGACAGAGTGAAGGGGGCAATGGCTCGGGGATGACGGGTCAGCAGGGGCACGGAGGGCCGGGCATGGTGCGGGGAGCGGGGAGGAGTGATGCAGTTCATTATCGGGAGACACGGTGTGAATCCACCTCCTTCCCCAGCTGGCTGGTTCTAGGAGAGGAACTTTTTCTCAGCGAGCCACAGTTTCTTCACCTGTAAACCGGGGATGATAAGAGAGGAGTTACCATTGAGGATGGAAAGAGAGAAGGAAGGTAGGCTCTGAGCACAATGCCCGCGTGCGGGCACAGAACTGGCCTTGGTCAACCAGCATCACACAGGTGAGGCTGCAGACTGTCTAACCCAGGAGGTAACATGTGGGAAAGGTGGGATGGCCCCAAGCAGGGGGGGTGGGCAAGGATTGGGTTGGCTGGTGAATAGCAGGTGGGGAAGGCAGCTCTGAGAGGAAGAGCATGAGCCAAGGAATGGCAGCCCAGAGGTGACAGCCTGGGGCGGGGTCCTTCCCATCTCACCCACCCCCCCCAACAAGAACACAGAGCGAGGCTCTGCAGATGGTAACCGAGATCCCCATATGAAACGCTGCTGTGCCATTTGGGGCACGCTTTAAAACACAGATTTGGAAGAAAAGAGCACTTTGAGGATGAAAAGTCCCTGGAACATGTCAGTTCATAGACTCTGCTGCCCTCGGAGCAGTGAGTAAAGAAACCCATTCAAGGAAGATCAGAGGTTGATTAAGTGGACTGCCATGGGAGCCCGGTTGCTGGGGTAACCCACCAATTAGGAGGGCTGTGGGGTGAACACCCGTCCTGTGTCTGTATGTGGGGCGCCCGGGCGCAGGTCTGAGACAAAGCTGCCTTGGGCCGGCAAGACCGGGGAGACACAGAGCGGCTTATTAATCCACTCGGGCCGCCGGCACAGACCACACCCTGGGTGGCTCAAACAACAGCCACGTATGTCCGCCGTGTCTGAAGGCTGGAAGTCCAAGATCAAGGTGCCGGCTGATTCGGTGTCTGATGAGAGGGCTCGAAGACCTCGGCCTGTGCACCCCGGGCTGGCGCGGTCTTTCCTCCGGGCGGGTACAGAACGAGAGCAATCCATCTCTCGCATCTCTGCCTCTTCTTAACAAACGCATCAGTCCTGTTGGGTGAGGACCCACCCTTGACCTCGAGGAATTTCAAGTCCTTCCTCAGAGGACCCGTTTCCAAGTACAGCCACACCGGGTGGTGGGGGCTTCAGTGTGTGAATTTGGGGGCCCCCTAACTTTCAGTCCATAACGGAGGCCTTCCGGGGCGTGCAAAGCAGGGGCAAGAGGATGCAGGGCACAGGGACACCAGGCTTACCTGGGATTAGCAGAACCGATCCACAGATTCAATTCTCCTCTTGGGGTAGCTACTGCAGTGGGCCCAGGAAGAGCTACAGACGGCCCGCTGCTTCCCGAGGGTTCTGGCAACAGTCCCCAGAGAACTGCTTCCATTGCAACAAGGAAAGCAGCTTCCATGGTCGTTGATTATCAGTAGAAACTTAGTGATGGACATGCGGACGGTGCCCAGATCTTTGTATTTGTTTGCTTTTCAAAAAATTAATTAATTAGTGAATTATTTAATTTTACTTGTACTTCTTTAAATCTTAACCACGAACGAGTAACAAGTCTTAATGCTTCCTACTTTAGGAAAAATAGTTCTGTTTTGTTTTTTAGGAAAAACTGTAATCACAGGAAAAGCTCACTGGGATAGGAAAAAAGAGTACTATATTCTGTCTTTTAAGTAAAAATAACTTTAAAAAATCTTAACTGGTTGCTTTACATTATATAAATGTTGTTGTGGTTGTTTTTTATGTGGTGACTGCCGTGTGACTAGCAGGTATGGTGCTTGGAGGGGTAGAAAATGACACCTGTATGGAGGCTTTTCTGTGCCTGCCTTCTTATATACATCATGTCATTCAATCTTCTTACCAACCTCTCAGAATTAGCCTTGTCCCATTAATTCATCGGCTTGTTTTGTTTTAAGGTAAGCTTAGGTGGAATTTTTCCCCTTTTACGAAGAGGGAAGCTGAGGCTCAGAGAGGTTACGGAACTCCGTGGAGACGATCTGGCTAAGTAAGGAATAGAGTCAGGATTCACACTCGGGTGTTTCCAAAGCTGACGTCCTAGTCCTGCAAACCCAAATGGGAACGAGACAATAACAGATGTCACGCATCCAGGCGCCTGGTCGCTTCTCGAAGCTGTCGGTGGTCACACGTGTGCACACTCAGCTCTGTGCCTGGCCACAGCCCCTCCTTCACATCCAGCCACCGCCTGGCTGCCTCGGCCCCAGCTGGGGGGCCATCGGGTGGAAGGGAGGATGTCCCCGCACAAGGTCCAAGTGACCCATGCCCTTTCTCCTTCTGAGCACCAAGCACTCAATCTGTCAGCAGGGGTCCTCCTTTGCCTCAGGCTTTGATAGAAAGCAGAGGCTCCATGCACTGGCATGTTGGCCTCCAAACACCTTCAGCCCTTTCCCAGTTGACCATACCCGGGAGACAGCCATGTAAACGTGGGGCTTCCTGGGCCACTGCGCGGAATTGGACCTCATCTCTCACACGGCAGCGCTCCCTGTGGCTTTCTCCCCACTTAGTTTTTAAGACTTGTCATGGACTGAATGTGTCCCTCCAAAAGTCATATGCTGGAATTCTAATCCCAGTGTGATGGCATTAGGAGGTGGGGCCTTTGGGGGTGATTAGGTCATGAGGGTGGAGCCATCATAAAGGGGATTAGTACCCATTGATAATAATTTATAATTTATACTTTTATTATAATTTATAATAAAAGAGACCCCAGAGAGCTCCCTTGCCATGTGAGGACACAGCCAGAAGATGGCCGTTTGTGAACAAACAAGGGGGCTCTCACCAGACCCTGAATCTGTGGGTGCCTTGTGCTTGGACTTCCCGCCTCCAGAACTGTGAGAAATAAATTTCTGTTGTGTATAAGCGCCCCCCAGTCTCTGGTATTCTGTTATAGTAGCCCGAACAGACCAAGTCAGACTTAAGTGCCCTTCCTCCAGGAAGCCTTCTCGGACCTCCCAAGGCCAGGTTGGGTTTCCCTTCCCTGAGCACCCATGGTACCCTGAAATTTCCCTTTAAGAGCTCCACCTGTCCTTGTGGTAGGGACATGTTACTTGTCAGTCTTCCCTGTTAGACTGGGAGCTCCCTGAAGGCAGACCCTGGATCTGGCTCACACTTGGTGCTCATGTAGGGTCCCCAAATTTAGCAGATAAAAATCAGAATGCCCAGTAGAATGTGAATTTTAGGTAAACAATGAATACTAATAATAACGAATAAAAATACCACATTATTTTGTCTGTAACTCTATCCTCAATAAATGTTTTTGCGTTTGTTCATATGTGAATGAGCAAAAAGCAGGAAGAAAGGAAAAGGCATTGTATTTGGAAGAAAGCAAGAAAACTCAGTTCACCTGGGACTCAAGACTTACGCAAATCTGTCACAGAGACTAAAAGGAGAGAAGCACTCTGCCCCAGTGCTCAGAGAAGGGCCTTGTGCCCAGGAAGTGCTCCATCAGCAGTCAGAGCCTTGATGGGTAAACACCTGTTGGGGAGAAATGCCAGAAAAAGTAATGAAGATGTCCAAACAAAAATGCGGTGATGACAGTGGCTTTGGTCATGGGGACCTTAGGAGGCTCACGTGACCTGTAGGCTGCAGCCTCCACACTCTGAAAACTCAGACTCACACGGAGCGGCCACGTGCTGGTCTGGTGAGCCATCGGAACTCCCCTCCTAGAACTGCAAGGGTCTGCGCCCGGGCAGGACAAGGGCAAATCCCAAATCTCCCTTCCCACTCTCTGGGTCCCTGAGGGCAGGAGTTACACCTCCTCCCTAAGCCTGGGGTTCCCCAAGAAGTCCTCATGCGGAACATGTCCTCTGGGGAGTTTCCCCAATCCTCTGAAACAGGCAGCTGGGCTCCCAGGCCCCAGCCTGCTGGGCTCCCAGGTCCTGGGCTGCTGGGCAGTGCTGTGGGGAGCTGGAGGAAACAGGCCCTCATTGTCCCCCTGTGCCTGGCAGCACAATGGGGGCCTGTGTCACGCCAGCAGCTGTATGCGTGGCTCTGACTTGGGTGGACACCAGCCTCGGAGAAGCATGCAGCCCCAGGGACCCCGTCTGTTTCATGTCCCTCTGAGTGGGACCTGCGGGCTCGCTCTCTGTGCCTGAGGGATGACACATGTCTGGGGGGTACTGGCAGTCTCTGGAGGTGCACATACGTGTGTTCATACCAGTGGGTCTGACCAAGTGTGGACAAGCATGTGTGCGCGTGGCGGCACACGTGTGCCTGGGGCTGGCTGGGCGAGTCTGCAAGTACTGTTGCAGGTGTGTGCATGAGTGCACTGAGGACGGGGAATGCTTCTGAGCACGTGGGAGCACAGGGGCCCAGGTTTTCCCCATTGTCAAAATCAGGCGCATTCCCTACGCTCCAGGCCAGGAAGGGCTGAACTGGCTGTGAAGCTTCCTCGGGAGGAAAATCCTGGAAGATCAGGACCAGGACTGTCCAGTGGAAACTCAGCTTCCGCACACGTGCACACACATTCCCCAGGGCTCTGGACATGGCTGTCCTTTTCACTTGGCTCCTCCCTGTCCCTCCTGGCCTCTCCCTCATGCCGTTTCCCTGCATCCAAGATGACCAGGGACCCTCATCTGGGTTGGGCACCGTCAGACAAGTGGCGGCAGGCAAAAGGGAGGAATGGCTGAAGCTCTTCCTGATTCCGGACCTCCACCCACTCCCCGGGCTGGGCCCCCCACGGGCCTTGCATCCCTCCCTACCAACCCCCGAAAGAATCATAGCCCAGCCCACCCAGCCTGCGCTTTCAATCTTGCTGGAATCAGGAAATGAGATTTCAACTCCATTCAAGTGAATTCGACAAATATTTACAGAGGATCTTCCAAGCGCAAGGCTCTGTAAACCTGGCAGCAGTGAAGAGAAGCCCTTTGCCAGGTCCTGCCTCCTGGGTTGACTCCAGGCTTGGGGTGATGAGGCCCCACATTAGGGCTCTGCTCCCTACCAACACCCACAGCGGCTGCCTGCAGCTTGGTCCCCACCCCTCAACCGGCCATTAACAGGAGGCCCCTTCTGGGGAGAGGGGCACCAGGGAGCCCCCCAGAGAAAATGCCCCACAGCACGGGCAGCCCCTCCCCACCTCTGGTGCCCTCTCCCCACTGTCCATGGCTCAAAGGACCCCTGTGAGGGATGGCCAAGGGGGAGGGGGCAGAGGACAAGGTGATGTCTGCCCCTATTAGATGGTCCCCATTGCTGAGGAGTTTGGGAGCCTGGGTTTTCCTTCTAATTCAAAGGAAAAGCTGTGATTCCCCCAAAGGAGTCCTCCTCCTGCCCTCACAGTCCTACCCGCAGGCAGGCATCTCTCAGCGGACCCTACACAAACCGCCTCCCTAGATCTTGGTCTCCAGAGAAAGCGCGAGATGTGATCCTTTGGGTGAGGCATGTAAATACCGAGTCAGGTGTTTTCTGGTTTTTTTTAATCTAGAAATTTAAAACTTATCCAATATTTAATAAGTAGATTGAGAGAGTGCCCTCCCTCGGTCCCAGTTTCAGGCCGTCCCAAGTCCCAGAAGGTTGTCTAGGAATCCCGAGGCTGAGGGTGAGCACCTCTGTGTGCGGTATTTGGGGGACCCTTCCCACTCTGACCCCACATTCAAGGAATGGTTTCCGTTATTACTGAGCAAGTGCTCCCGTGTGTTATCAGCGTGATTGGTTTCATAAAAACGATGCCTGAGACAAGAATATTTGCATACTTTGTAAACGAGAGGGGCGTCATAGGAAACCTTTCTTTAGCCCATGGGTCTTCTGGGAATCAAATTTAAGGATGACTCGGGCACTTCTCTTTAATAGAAATATGAGTAGGTTCTAGCTTCTCTGAACTTTTCTACCGTAAGCGACTATTAGTAGCGTGTGATCCCAGCAGATAATTCAGACAAAATTAATCCATCCTATCAAGCTGTAGGGAGTAAGAGAGGAACAGCTTTTTTCCAAATAAAATGTAAGCTAAGAAGAGAGCGTTTTGAAAATAATTTCTTGGAAATGTTTCCATCATAAGTTTTACTGAAAACCATGTAAATATGTCACCTATTAAAAAGTCTATCTACACAGTTGAAGTAAGCTTGGAAATTTTTCAAATGAAGAGTTTAAGAGAATTTTGAACCCATTTGTTAAAAATATGAAAACACAAAACCTTCCAATTATTTTGCAGGAGTAACTGTTTCAGATCAGGAAAGGTGGAAATTTACCAGCCAAATGTCAATTAAATTGCAAAATGGCTGGATGGGAGTGAACTATAACCGTCGTGATTTAACAGGCACAACGCATGATGCACGCCCATCATTTGGTCGGTATCTCTTACAGCCATGGCCATTGTGAATACCAAGACTCAAAATGAAATGGATGAGACATTCAGATTGCTATATCACAAAGCATTAAAAAAGATTTATAATGTAATTCATTCAATCCGACAGGATAGTGAGAATTTTAGTCGAAAGAACCTTGATAGCATCCCTGAGCCCGTGATCAACCCAGCCATGGGACTGGCCCCTGCCTCAAAGTCTCTTCAAAAGTTCGCCATGAAAATCTCCCCAGAAGAGGACTTCCAAATCCCACCACTCCAGTGTGAGTGTTTTTGCACTTTCTGAGCCACTGCAGGATTAAAGCAAGAACAAGATACGCACAGAGAGGCAGTGTAACATCACAGCGAAAGCCCAGGCTGCTCCGGGGTCCGAGTTTCAGAGATCAATCCTGGAGATCAGTTTCCGGCAAAGCACGAACTTGGGCTGGTTATTCAACCTTCTTGTGCCACGGCTTTCTCATCTGTAAGTGAAGGAAAAGCATGGTACCTACCTATGGGTGTCGAGAAGATTAAATTCGTCAACATTTGCAAAGCAAATATTAAAGCGGTACTTGAAACAGTCCGTTTCAAGTATATAAAGTATATAGAGAACTTTTTACGACTCATTAGCAAGAAGATAAACAGCCCAATTTAAAAACAGGCCAAGGGGGCGCCTGGGTGGCACAGCGGTTAAGCGTCTGCCTTCGGCTCAGGGCGTGATCCCGGCGTTATGGGATCGAGCCCCACATCAGGCTCCNTGACTCATTAGCAAGAAGATAAACAGCCCAATTTAAAAACAGGCCAAAAATTTGAACAGACTCTTCATCAAAGAAGATACATGGATAAAAAGTGAACTCATAAAAGATGCTCAGCCTCGTTGGTTATTAGGGAAATGCAAGAAAATGCCGGAAAAGGCACCACTACGTACCAGTTAGAATGGCTGCAAACAGCAAGAGCTAAGGAAGATACCAGGCAACTGGAACTTTCTTACGTTGCTGGTGGGGAATACGGAATGGTACAGCCACCTAGGAAAACTTGCTGGCAGTTTCTTAAGAAGTTAAACATACACCTATCTTGTGATTCAGCCGTTCCACTCCTAGCTATTTACCCAGAGGAATGAAAGCATATGTCCATACAAAGACTTATTCATGAATGCACATAGCAGCTTTATTTGTAATAGTCCAATACTGGAAACAGCCCAAATGTCCACCACTAGGGCCACGGATAAACTGCGGTATATCTATACAATGGAACATGACTCAGCATCAAGAAGGGATTAACTATTGATACATACTGTAACATGGACGAGTGTCAATTATGCTCAGAGAGAGGAGACAGACAAAAAAGAGTACATATTGTATGATTCCATTGATATAAAATTCCAGAGAATGCAAGCTAATCTCTAGTGACCGAAAGCAGGTGGCTGACTGCCTAAGGATGGAGGAGATGGGGAAGGGGTGGGAGGAAGGAGTTACATAGGAGGAAGCTTCTAGAGTGATGGACATGTTTGTCTTCTCGACTGTGGCAATGGTTTCAAGGGGGTATGAACATGTCAAAACTTATCACACTGTACACTTTAAAAATGTGCAGTTTATTACAGGTCAATTATCCCTCAATAAATCCATTAAAAAATAAACAGAGATTGCTTTTGTGATACAATAAATTTCTTAAAAGGCAGAAATGAGACTGAGGTTGTCTCATCTATTTGGTTGGTTACTGTGTGGCCCTATTTAATCATTCATATGCTATTTAGAAACTTTGTAATGTACAGATTATGGGTATACCATTATTGCTACTTGGGTTTGGTTTTGTAGTCAGTTCTATAAAAATGTGTGTATCAGGCCCTTGGCCAGGAGCATAATCCTCTATTGTAATACTGTTTCTGTGGGAAAATCAGAATTGACTTATATTTACAGAATTCCTTCCCTCTGCTCCCAAGCTCTCTCTTCTAAATCCATCTTACACGCTGTTGCCGGATTTATCTTTTTTTGAAAACAAAACAAAAATGAGATCATGGTACTTCCCTGCTAAACCCTTCAGCGGTTCCAAGAGGCAAAGTCTGAACGCCGTATCATGACGTTCAAGTCCTTCACAGCTAGCCCCATCTACCCCACCAGCTCCGTCTCCCCAGACCGCCCCTCTCTTTATGTATCTGAACCATTTGTCAGGTGTTTTCGCTACTTTGAGCCTTTGCTCAAACTGTCCAGCTATCAAGGATGGCCTTCCCTTTCACCTCCCTTGTGCATCTGAAAAAGTCTGTCATCCTTCAAGACTCATTTCAACCATCCCCTCTTGGGAGTCTTCCCAGATTTCCCCCGAACAGAAATAAGGGCTCTTGCTTCCGCGGCACCTTACGCGTGCCTCTCCTAGACGACTTACTCCATTGTACTGCAGTGATGGCGTTGCCTCCACAGTCACTGAGAGGCTACGCGGCTCTAACAGAAACAAATAAACAGAAAAAAAACCAACTCGCCCCCCCAAATACCAGTGGTTTGAGCAAGTTTATTTCTCCCTCACATAAAAGTCCTCACCGGCATGTTTGCTCTACTCTGCACTGTTGGGATCCGCCACCCTTAATGTTTCACCCCATGTGCGTGGACAAACATGGCTGCCTAACGTCTCTGCCTTCCAGCCATCAGGCAGGGGAAAGGGGACGAGAAAGTACTTTGGGCCTCTCACAGTATGATCCAGACCTTGTACCAACACTCTATTCACATCCCACTGGCCAAAACTTAGTTGCTTTGTCACATACACTTCAAATGAGACCGGGAAACGCAGTTTTATCCTGGGTGGCAAGGGGCTTCACTAAAAGTCAGGTGATCATGAGAGGGAAGGGGAAAATGGGTCTTGGGCTCAATTAGCAACCTCTGGCACAGTCCACCCCTTCAGCAACCCAATTATCTGTGATCACCCTCTCCTTCACGTGTGAAACTCTAACCCCACCTTTTGAGTCCAACAGCCCCAAGTACCCTGCTGTCTTGCACCCAACATCTCAATCAGGTCTGGAGGTGGTTACTTGCAGCCTGGAGACCAGCACACTAAAAGGCAAGGTCCCTGCCCTCCCACCTCCTCCAATACACGAAGATGGAACAAGAACCACATACCACAATTAAAAAACAAAAACCCTTACTCAGAAAAGAAAACAATGGAAACTATGCAGATGGCATGAGTCCATAGTAACTACTAAATGAGGCCAGTTGGAAGTTAGAAAGACTTCCTGCCCTTCTGTTTTCTAGCAGTAACCCCCTTGGTCTCTGTCCTCCTTGGCCACTGGCTGTGCCTTCTGGGAGGCTCTATGTAGGGTCATGACCTTCCATAGTCATATCTGAATCACTTCTGAAGTGGGCATTAAAGAATATGCCTCTTGCAGGCTTCCGGACTATTTGCTTCTAGTCGGTTCCATATGCAGGTAACTCCAGCCAAAAGTCTTGTCCCGACAGAGTTTGTCAGGCTGAAAACTCTGGCTGTATTTTTACTGGCTTCTGTGCTCTGCCCAGACCCCTCTCTTAGCTTCATGGTTGCTATCTTCAGGCCATCTGAGACAATAGGCTTGGGTGGGAAGGGAACACCCTTAATCTGATCTTGGCTGCTGGGCTGGCTCCCATTGCCTGGCAGAGAGCAAGTTCTTAACCAGGAAAGCTTGGGAAAGGCTCAGGGCCATAGTCTTAACTCCTACTGAGGCTGTCTTTTCGAAGCCAACTTAGGTCACCCCTTCCATTTGGGGTAGAGAAGCAGTTGGCTTTCAGCACCCTGCAGGGCTCCAAGTTACCAAACCCAGACTGCAGGCAGCGGCAGGAGGCACCCTTAGCAGAGCGGTACTGCCTTCCATTGCCGCTTACTGACTGATTAATCACACCTGAGCTCCTCGGTCTTTTCTGGGAATCTGCTGAAAGCAGCAGGAAGCCATCAGCCCTCGCCATTCAGAGGGCATGTGGTCTTCTTATCACGGTATCACTCACAGATGACAGTCTACCAGATCTTCCAGAGCACAAAAAGGGACACCAACTTTCCAGTCTGCCTTTATACGTCCACCCGCCTGACTGGGAAGCCAGTGTCCCACACATGAATGTTTTCTAACCCAGCACTCTACGTCCCAGTTAGCCTAAATTAGTCAAGGAATAGCTTTTGGCAGTTCTGACTCTAACCGGGAGACCAAACATAACAGCAGCTTGAACAAGATGGAAGTACATCGTTCTCCCCTGGGAGAGCCCAAGGCTCTGCTCTGCAAAGTCATTGGGGTGCTGGGCTTCCTGTGTCTCTTTCCGCCGTCCCGGGAGGGTGTCCCCGTCCACATGGTCTAGCCTGGCTCGCCCCCAATGTCTCATTCCAGGGGCCTGGAAGGGTGAAGGGGTTAGGGCGATGAGCAGTCTACAAGTCCGTCTGCCTCTCTGCGGGCACGTGGCTATGCCCAGTTGCAAGGGACGCTGAGAAACACAGCGTCTGGGCTGCCACGTGCCCAGCTGAAAACTTGGGAGCTCTCTCACAGTGAGAGAGAAGGGGCAGCAGTGATGGGGAGGGGACAATTACTCACCTCACCCCTGCCACAGCCCGTCTCCCTTTGAGAGAACTCTTGGAGAGGCAAGCACCTTGTCTCTCCCCCTTCAGCTTCCACAGGCCCAGCAGGGGCTGAGCCCAGGGTCCGTGACTACATAGGTTCCACTTGGCCATTCCCAGACTGTAAGCCCGCCCCGTCATAAGGGACATTTGTGGCATGGTTTGTGTTTAAAAGGCACCCTCGCCAGTGTAACCCGTGTATGCCTAGCCTGTGTGTCTTCAAGCTCTCCAGCTTTGTGGGATCACCTCCCGTGCCCGATATTCCCAGGGCCTTTCCAGGTGGGCAGTTTGTCTCTCCGGACGCAGTGTGCTTCTCCATGGTCCTGATGCCCCTCGTGCTGATCCTCCGCCCTGCCCCTGCTGAGCTGATGCCTGTCCCCTCCATCCTCCCGCCCAGTGTACCAAGAACCAAGGCTCAGGTGTGCTACAGAGGCTCTTCCAGTTCAGGACTATCGGGCAGTGATGACACATGGGGTGGGAAATGGCTTCACATCCAAGGTCACATAGTACCCCTCAGAATGTGTCCCCACCACGAGGACCATCTCCTCAGAGGGGCCTCCATCGTTCCTACTCTGCCCCACACGGTGGTCTGCACCTTTCAGCCTGCTCTCAGCGGCCAGCTGTCTCTCCGTTCCTGTCCATGCCAGTGCCAGGGGCACCCCGACGTCCTGCGCCACAGCAATCCCTCTCCCCTCACGTTTCACCAGCCCGTGCAGGCTTGCTTCCTCTCAGCTCGCCCCGCAGGCTCTGTGCAGGGGCATTACGTCTTCTGAACCCCAGGGCGCATCAAGAGATGTTTCCCGAAGCAGAAGGGCCATCACACCCGGAGGAGAATTACTCCCTCTGGATAGAAGGCGGAGAAGACTCCAGTCCACTTGGACTATAGCCGCTTGATTTTCTCCCCACTGTAAGTACGGGCGGGATCGCACCCGATCCTTGAACCCACCCCTGGAAGGAGAGGTGAGGCACGTGAGGCAGCACAGCCGTGAGTCAGGGTAGGTGCACGTGTTGGGGGGGCAGCTGGCATCATCTTGGGTCGCCTCTGTGTGCTCTGCGACATGAGTCTGACTTCCTCTGTGCACCGCTCCCAAGGGACAGTCTCGCTGCCTCTCACCGCGCCTGACCTGCCCGGCCCCATGCAGCCACGTTCAGGCGCCACCAATCCTGCCAAGAGATGGAAACGGTCCTTGTGCTCAAAACCACCGTGCACAGGGCACACGGCTTCAAAGATGCTCTCCTTGGATGCACCCTATTTAACAGCACCCCCCAAAACTCAGACTCCAGCCTCGGATCTCCAAAAGTCCTGCCCCTCCCCACTGGCTGGGCCAGGTCAGTCCCCGGACAGGAGGGGCAGGGTGGCAGGGGAGGGGTGGGGAGGAGGGAAGGGGTCAGGCTGGAGGGATTGAATTGAATAGGTGCTTTCTTCTCAGAGAGGAAAGGTGCTTCCCCCACCCCCAGTGGTCACTGATTAACCCTCCAGACCAGATAACCCCTCCATGGGAGGAAAAAATGTGTGTTTATCCTGGGTCATGAAACATCAATATTGACTTCTCACAGGTGAAGCCAAAGGGGAAGGGGAGGTGGGTTTGAGGAGGGGGGGTGAGGCTGACGGCCCCTTCCTTTCAAGGCCTACAACACACTTGCCTGACACCCAGGGCCGGCCCCCCACCCCACCCCAGGGCCTCCTTCCCTTGGAGAGGACATGGGGCCATCAGGCTTCAGTCTCTGAAGAAGCCAGATTCCCACCCACCTCCACCCCGGGGGCACCCTGAGCCAGGGGCCCAGGCCCCCGCAGCCTATTCTCCTCTGTCACTCTTCCTGGAGGCCTCTCCTCTCCTTGCCCCCCACACCCTGCCTCTAGCAGATAAGACAACTGTACAGGTCAGATCGCCTCTGCTCTGCCTCAACTCTGGGACTTGGGCAGGGGACCACCTTGAGCCTCTGTGTCCTCGTCTGTCCAAAGGGACCAGTAATTGGGCCCAGCTCCCAAGCTCTTTAGGATGACCAAGTGGGATCACTCGCACGTCTAGGGAGCACCAGGAGCCGGCGGTCCCATTAACAGCATGGCTCTTGCTCTCTCCTCTCCTCCTCCACCTGCTGTCTCTTGATGCGCCCATCCCTCTCCGCACCTTCCTCCTTGCTCCTGGCTGAGGCCTCCTGAGCTGGCTTTGGAGACCTAGTCCGTGCCCGAATTACCTGGAGCCAGGAGCCAGAGGTGGCGGGGCCAGGGCTGGGGTCCTTAGCCCTCTTCCCTCTGGCCCTGAATGAATCAACCCCCACAAACACTCTGTCAGGCTGGTGGCTCCCATCAGATGGTCTGTGGTCGGTCACATGCTGCTCCAGGTGGGGCCACTGGCTCTAAGAGTCCCTGCTGTGTCTTCCTCAGAGAACTTCACACCTAACCCTCTGTCCATCCTCCATCTCCTTCCTGTTGGGGGTAAAGGTGTTTCTATCACCGGCTCCTGTCCTTCTGGAGGGTCAGAACAAGGAAGTTCCACACACAGAGCTCTCAGCCACTCCAGACTGGGTCCTTTCTGCAGCTCACTTAATACTGGGCCCTGGCAGCAGTGGGGGAAACATTGGATTTCCTTGATCCTCACCCAAGGCTGGGGTCCTCTCCTTCCCTGGACCCAGGTGAGCCCCACCTGATGCTGTGGGAGGCCAAGGCCCCAGACCTGAGTGCCCTCCATCCAGCTGGCCAGAGGGGCACTGTCCCTGGGCACCTGGTCAATAATTAACGCTGAGTAAACTCAGGCTGGCCGGGCCTCCCAGCAGGGTCAGGACCAGACAAAGGCCCTGCTGTCTTGCTAAGCTGCCATCTTGGTAGGGGGGTTAGTGGCGGGTCAGTCACCCCTGGGGTGACAAACACACCCCTCCCCAGCAGGACACTAGAGGGCTGCTGCTCAGCAAGAAATGAGGGGGAGACAGGCCCTGAGGAGGAGGCCCTGGGGTGGGGTTCGGCCACATGCCTGTTTCTAGGCCTCAGTGTCAGGTTCCGAGCAAGCCCGGGAGGGGGCCTGGAGAGATGAGGGTCTAAGTAGGGTGCTTCTGCGGCTGTTAGCCACAGGGCTGATGGGCTGGTGGGACCGGGCAGCTCTCAGACCCTCTGTCCCCCCACCCTCCCGACACCTACCTCCCAATCCTTCCTTAGAAAATCTGCTGAGTGTCACTGCCAGGTCCTTCTTCAGTGTCCCCTCGTCTCTCCCCATCCTCCCAAACTTCCATCCCTTCTCAATGCCTTTGTTTGCACAGCTACAATCTCAGAAATGCTTCCCCTCACCCCATCTGAACTTGTTCCTCCTCCAAGAAGTCCTCCTTGAGCCCGCCCTGATCCCAACCTCCCGGTCCCCCTACACTGATGTCTGCTGCTTCTTATCTCACCAGCTGCACCAGCTGCACTGTAAGTTCGTTGGGGGCCAGGAGCCATGACTTCCCCCTCCTCCTACCATGGACAGTGAGCAGAATTAGTAAGTTTATCACCAATACCACCTCCAGCCACAAATCAAGCAAGAAGTTACTTTCTTGCAGAGCAACAGGAAGGAGACAACTTCTATATCAGTTGGAAAATTCCAGACACACAACGGAGTTCCCAAAGTCAGCCTTGCCCACCCAGACCTTCTCCCAGCCACTGCCCGTGGTGTCTCAGAAGTCTCTCATCATCCCCTCCCTCCCCCATGTCCAGCCCAGTGTGCTCCCTGGTTTTGGAGCAGATGAAGACATTTCTGGGTAACCCCGAGGCTCCCCCGGCCCCCGATCCAGCCTCAAGTGCAGTCCCCACGGCCTCCTGGCCCCTTCCTCCCCGGGGCAGCCCTGCGTTCACTGCCGGGTGCTGCGAGCGTCCTCTCAGGAGCAGTGACAAGAGCCCCTGCCCATGGCCTCTTCTTGCCCTGCCATTCTTGACCTCCCCTCTCAGATGCCCTCTCATTGCTCCCCTCTGTTCACACTTCCTCCCTCCCAGCCTCCGCAGCTCCAGCCCACCTGACCCCGCCAGGGAAACAAGAGTTCACGTAACCTATGGACGCTCTGTCTCCGCCACACCAACCACCTCAAAGTTCAAGTGAACCAGAAGTGATTAGAGAGGGCACCCCATCCTCAGGAAGACTGAAGGTGGCAAATTGACTTTATTAAAGGCTGAAATAGAACCAGATGTAGGGACCTCTAGCTGAGGTAAGGGCCTGGGTAATGGCGGGGGACTGGTGGCGTCCAAGCTGGGCCCAGGGAGCAGGCACTTCTTGCTGCCATACAGCTCTTCCTTCAACTATTCTGCCCTGTTGTCTCCCAGGTATCCCCACCCTTTACCAAATCAATGACGTCAATTTAAAATCTAAAAGGACACAGCTGAAATCCAAAAATCTAGGCTGAGGGAGTGGCCGGTTGGGGCTGTGCAGGGCAGATGGCCCCGGGGCCTTCCTCTTCCTGTTCTTCTCTCCCTTGGCCCTTGTGCCCCCAAGCCCTCAGCCGAGCGACTCGGGGTCCCTTGGGAAGTTTCACTGGGGGCCGGCCTTGCTCCTTCAGAAGGGCATCCTGCTTCTGGGGCCCGCTGCCCACTCGGGCCCACCTGAGCCCCTGCACCACCTGGGCCTGCTGCCATTCACCCTGCCATGAGCGGCCGGCTGCCCAAGACCAGGAGAGGAAGAGTGGGGAGAGAAGGGGCTCCTCTGGTTTTTCTGGTTGACTGAGGTCCTCAGATGAGATGTGAGGGTTCTCACCACCCTGGGAGCTGCTGTAATTTCTTTTGTCAGAGCAAATACTCCCTCTGCCCTGCCCCTCTTGTCACTAGCAGATGTTCCTGGGAACCCACTGGGAACTCCC
>NC_048221.1:69490074-69517017 GCF_002007445.2 Ailuropoda melanoleuca | reverse complement strand
AGGGTGGGGAATGGTGGGGAGGGGGATGGCCAGGGGAGCAGGGACAGAGGGGAGAGGTGGGAAGAGCCTGGGATGAGGCCAACCGGTAGGGAGGAGGGAATGGAACAGGTAGGAATGAGGGGGGAGCCCAGGGTCCTCTAGAAAGTAGAACTGGAGTGCCCCCACCCCAGCAGCTCCCTGCTCAAGCTCCCGGCCTCTCCCACTCCCAGGCTGGGTTTCTGGCCCCTCTGCCACCAATCCCAGCACGATGGCGCCACCTGCTGTGGGGAGAGAGCAGCACAGCTGACTCCACTGAGGGGTTTGAGAATTCGGGGTGCGGGTAACTCTCTCTGCTCGAGGATCACAGGCTCTGTCTGTGGCCAGAGGATGTAGACTTCAGTACGGGGCCATCTTCCTCACTCCCAGGCACCTCTCAGATGGACAGCATATTCTCTCTTATTGCTTATTTCCCAGGTGCCCACACTGCTACTCAGGCCGCCCAGAGCGGGCCTGAGCCCTGGCCAGGTTTCTCATCTTTAGCTGGACCTCCCCACGCTGCCTCCAGCCCTCGCCTCCTTTCCTAGGGCTGCCATGTAGCCATCGCCCCCTGAGCGGCCTCTCCACTGCCTACCAGTTTTCCCCAGCACTTCCCAATTCACAGGCCTCCACGGCATCCTCACCACCTTCAGGTGAAGGCCGACTTCTTACCCCACTGAGCGTTCCTCTGGGATGAGGGCGGCAGACCGGGGCAGGGGTTAGCTGGGTCAGTGTAGGGCCAGGCTGCTGGGGCCAAGAGGTCTTTCGAAGCTTTGGGCTGGGCTCAGGGCAAGGCCTGAAGGAGACACTTTGTCTGAGATGGGCTGTGGTGGCTCATTCTGTGGTCTGGGCTGTCATGCAGTCTGTAGGCATACATGGGGACTGCTTGTCCTTCTACCAACCTCTCGGGCTTGTTCTCCCCTTTCTATTCCTTCTTCCACTCATGCACGCATAGCCTGGGTTATGCCCTCTCCTCCCGGACTCACCCTGTCTACAGTATCCTCTCTACTGCCTGGACGATCTTTCTAAATTGCCAAGCTTATCCCTTCATGCCTCTGCTTACATTGCATGTAATCCTCCTGTTGTGTTCTCGAGGGAAACCAAGCCACCCCACCTGGAAAGCACCTCCTGTGGCCCCTCCAGTCCACCAGATGTCCCTGCCACAGCCATGCCTGGGACACCTCATGCTCTGCCTGGGCCTGTGTGTTCCCTGGTCTTCCAGCCTAGAATGCCCTCCCTTGCTTGGCCTGTGTCTCCCCCTTCAAGCAGTGGCTCAGACCTCCCCTCCTGCAAGAAGCCTTTTCTGACCATCCCCCAGCTCTCCCCCAGGAAAGTGGGCTCCTCGTATGCACATGGCACCGAAACTGCCGACTCACTGAGGACAGGGACCTGGCCTTTGTAGCAGGCAGGCATGCAGGTACAAATGAATGAAGGAGTGACTCTGTCAGTCAGTCTGTGGCCGGGGATGACAGCCAGGAAGAGGACCGTGTGGCCCAGCCCTGTGTTTCCTGCCCTACCCCGAATGCTGCTCTCACTTGACCACCCCCTTGCTTGCCTCACCTCTAAGTCCCTCAGGGGCCCTATCCTGCCTACCCCACAGGAGTTCCCTGGCAGCTTTTCCCCAGTCTCAGAGGGCCCCCTCCACATGGCCCTGGCTGTCCACTGGGTAGGGATCAACCCCATCTGACCAGTCCACAGGCACCAGGCTTCCTTCCACAGGGAAGAGCCACTCGGGGCAGGGGGTACTTCTGCCCATTCTCAGGAATCCTCCTGCTGCCAGACTAGGCCACTCACTCTGTCCTCAGAAAGCTGGTATCGCTTTGCATAAACATTGTGTTTTGTGATAGGGATGTTTCATCTACCCAGTGAAACCATACCCTTTTTGAGAGCAGGGGCCACCCGGGAAAGTGATTTCTGAGACCAGGTTGTCATAAAAACATTGTTCTTTCAGATGATTTACTCTGGAGGAAGCCCCTGTGGTGTGATGAGGACACTCAAACGGTAGAGAGATCCTTGAGGTAAGGAATGGAGGCCTCCTGCCAACAGCCAGCACCAGCCTGGCCAGCATGTGGGCACGTGTTGGCATCAGAGTCGCCAGCCCCAGTCGAGCCTTCAGATGCCCACAGCGCCCCCTGACTTCTTGACCACAACCTCATAAGACATCCCGAGCCAGAACCCCCCTGCTAAACTGTCTCCAAATGCTTAACCCTCAGAGAGCACATGAAATAATGTGTGTTTTCAGCTGCTAAGTTTTGGAGTAATCTATCATGCAGCAATAAATAATTAATACAGGTTTGATTTTTTTTTTTATCTTGTCCAAAGCAAAATATGCGGAGGGTCTCGAAGACAGGTCTGACAATTAGAATCAAAAGTACCCAGCTGCCCAGGCAACCTTGCACAGGCACGTATTTGCCGAGGTTGAAATCACACACTACAACTCAGATGGGTGACACCAGCATCTTTCCAGATTGTTCTTGTTCTCATCTTGATCTGATGAGAGGGCTCCTACTGTTAGCAGGGAAAGAAGGAAGGAGGGAAGAAGGGAGGAAGGGAAGAAAAGGAAAGGAAAGGAAAGGAAAGGAAAGGAAAGGAAAGGAAAGGAAAGGAAAGAAGGAAAGGAAAGGAAAGGAAAAAAAACAAACAGAAATCTTTAACTGACCCATTAGAGATATCTTCATTTCCGTACGTTAACTCAATCTCCCTAGAGCCACGTGCTTAGTTTTCCAGGGCTTTCTCATCCCCTGCTCCTCCTCCCAGTCAAGATAATTTCCTGCTGTAGAGAGATGTGCATGTGACCTTGTGGAGGTGGGAAGAGGGGGTGCAAGGTCCGTGTGGAAGTCTCTGCACTCTTCCACACATGTAGGTCGGACAAGGCTGGTCCGGCCTGGCCCCTGAGGCTCGCTGGCGTGGGGGTGGCGGATGCCGCTGAAGTATGTGGTTCCCGCACGCGGCTGCTGGGGCAGATCCTCTCCCTGTGACCCCGGGGATCTGGGACCACCCGGCCTCATTCTCCCCAGCCGCTCCAGAAGAGGCAGGGTCCCCTGAAGCCACTTCCAGACCCCCTTCCTTGGCCGGCGCCTCATTGCATTGACGCCTCCCTGAATCGCTGCTTTGCTAAGGGGACTCGCTAAAATTTCCCATAGCTGCGATCTGAGAGTCCAGCCCCACTTGCCCCATTGCCATGAGAGTTACCCTTGGACCTGACTGCGGCTTCCACACACGGCCTGCCAAGGTGAAGGATGACGCTGCTGTTTCTGTTCTCTTCCTCCCTCTTCTCTGAGTCCCCATTCCCGTCCTACTGCCCTACTGTGACAGCAGAGCCTCACATCCTGCTTTGTCTCTCCTTGATGACTTTGAATCCAGGCTCCACTTCACTGGGCCATAAGCCACACCTTAGACTTTACTGGAAGGGGCCGTAGGAGAGGGAGAGCCGCAGGGAGAAAGAAATACCTCCCCTCACGCGTGCGTGCATGAAGCATGCAAATGCATGCAGAGACACACAGACAGGCTGATACCGAGACCCCTGCCTATCCAGGCACTCCCCACAGACACCCTGGGGGAGGACTGGGACGTGCTCAGGGAGCCCTCGTCTCTGATTTCGCAGCATGTTGGGGGGATGGGGGGGGGACCCGCTCCTCCTGGTTCCTCCCTCTTCCCTCCCAAGATTATTTTTCTAACCCTATCCCTCAAAGGCCTTGGGAGGGAGGCAAAGAGGAGGGAGCTATGCCTCTATTCGGATCTCTCGAAGGATAAAAATCTGGAGGTAAACTTTGGCTGATGGACTTGCCCAGTTTAAACTGTCTCCTGCCTCTCGTTGGTTCTCAGATGGGCATCCGGACGCTCCAAACCCCTCCATCAGCTTCTCTGGGGCTTCTCTATGTGATTTCCCACGGTACCTCAGTGGAGCCCGTCCCAGACTGACCCCTCCACCTCTTCAGATGGCCTGCTCCCCCTTCCCCAGCCCCACATGCACCGTCCTCCGTTCTCCCTAAACATTTCTCATCCCTCCTTCTCTCCCACAGGACCAGGGCATCAGCCTCTGCTCCCCACCTAGGCCTCCTCTCCCCACCTCCCTCCAACCTCTCCTGGTCACTGTAGGACCTTTCTTAACTGGAAAGCCCAGCCCTGGCTGGGAAGCCTTCAGAGCCCCCCAGCCCACCAGCCCCCATGGCACCCTTTGGCAGAGTGACAAGCTCCTTCCTGATCCGGCCTGGCCCACCTGGCCATCCCAGCCCTTTTGCTCCACAGTGACCAGCTATTTCATGGCTCCCCAGACGGCCTGGCTCGCTCGCTTGGCCCCCGTCACACACACTGCTGGAACGCTCCAACTCTCCAGTGCCTGCCTTTTTCAAGATCCTGCTTGAGTCACCTCCCCTGGGAAAGCATCCTTAGTCAGAGTTAATCACTCCCTTCTCTGAGTCGCTGTGGTTCCTTATTCAGGTTTCTCTCTGGGCGCTTCTCCCATCTTCCACTGCCTTGCCTGGCTGCAGCACCATGGCTGCCCACCCAGACAGCGGTACACGTCTCCCGACCGGTCCCCAAACCCTCACCCTCACCCCTCCCAGGCCACTGTGGATACAACAGCCCAGTGGCTATCTGATAATGCCGATCACGACACATCTGTCTGCTCAAAACCTCCAGCACTTCCCAGCTCACTCATCCCAGCAGCCCCACAGAGGTCTGTGCGATCTTCCTGCCCAGGGCCCCTTACCTTTGGGCCTCCATTCCCACTCTGCCCCAGCCACACTGGCCTCCTTGCTGAGGACCCTGAATACCCTGGCTGCCCCCTGCCTCTGGGCCTCTGCACCCTCCCCAGACTTCCATTCGCATCTCCCTCGCTGGCTTCAAGTCCCTCCTCCAGCCTCACCTCCTCAGGCAAGCCCCCTACCCTGCCTGGTCACAGTGGGTGGCCAAGAACCATTTATCGAATGAATGAATGAATGAATGAGTGAATGAATGAATGAATGAAGAACTGCCCCTTTGGCTGAGGTATAAAATCAGGGACCTGAACAGATCAGAGACACCGCCCCCCCCCCCCCCCCCCGCCGCGACACACACACACACACACAACCACAATCATTGCCAAACTGTTCCTGGGCTCCTCGTCTGTGCCAGGATCGCACTCCCTCCAGTGGCCATCTGTTTGGGAGGAGTTGATCAATTAATCTCCACTCAGGTGAGGCTGTCTGAACCCTGCGTAAGAACTGATGCTTTCCAAGAAAAGGTGTGCATCATCACCAGGGGCCCATCCCTTCACCCAAAGGACTGAAGAAGCGAAGTGATGAAAATCAGGTATGGTGTGAGGCTGTAAAAGGTATTTGCGGGCCTGGGCAGGGGCATCAGGCCAACCCCAGGCGGAAGGCCGCCTGGGCAGCCTGCTAAGGGCAGGGCTCTGAGCTGAGAGCAGAAACCAAACTCCACACGCTTCTCGTGCGAGAGGGAAGGCACAGCAGCCAAGGACCTGCTCTCCCCCAGCTCCTCCCAGTTCACCCTGTCCCTTCCAGAATCTCAGGGGCTCCCAAGGAGGTGCAGGATGGGGGTGGAGCTTGGCTCCCCAGGCCTAGGCTGGACCCCCGACGCGAGCCTTGGGGGTTTCAGGCTGTTTTTGTAACCACAGTCACGTGTTCCTTCATGTAACCTGAGCCCCCTGACACCACATGAGTCTGCACCCCAGCTCCCGAACCACATCTGCTTCTCATTTCCGGCCCAGGAAAATGGCCCAATTTCCATGAGCTGCTGGCCCAAGCCAAGCCTGGAGCCTCTCAGTGGCCAACCCCACCCAGCCAGGTTCCATTACTGGGGTGGGGGTGGGGGCTGAGAGAGCTTTAGAGGCCACAGGGTATATACGTCGTGGAGCTGGACGGGGGCCAGGCGGCCTGTGTACTTGAGCTGGCCCTGGTCAAGACCTCGCTGTGTGTCCTTGGGGGAGTCCCTAACCTCTCTGAGCCTCAGCATTCTCAGCTTTCTCATGAGTAATACGTGGAATGTGTTACTATATTGATGGAGGCATTGTTAGGATCTGGGCACCAAGGTGGCTCTTTGAGGACAAAAACAACAGAATTTTCCCAAAAACAGAACTGAGGAGGAACTGACCTAATGTCAGGAACCTGGTGGGGGCCCAGGGCCACTTTCCTCCCTGAACAATGGGTGGACCCCTCTCCTCTGTAGTTTGCTAGAATTTGGGCCTCAGTCCTCATGCTGGTGTGTCTTAGCCCTATTCTCAGTCCTTCGTATCCCAGCATTTATTAAGCACCTAGTGTGTGTCAGGCCCCTGGCAGGGGTCAGGAGACCAAAGTGATAAACATGACTTAAGCTCCTTTTGGCGGGGGGATCCACGGGTAAATAGAGTCCAGCCCAGCAAAGTGGAGGGGGGTGTAGACAGAGTGAAGCCAGAGGCTAGAAGTAACACATTCTATTTCTAGTTTTTTAGCGGAGACCCTTACTTTTTAAGGCATTATTTACTTGATACTTTTTTTCTAACAAAATCTACAGCAAACTCCGTCTTCCTTCCAACAAAGGAAAGAACCTTAGGACATACCTCCAGACACCACCTCCCATCTTCCATGTTTCTAAGTCCCCAGTCCATTCCCCCTGTGGGAGCTCGTCAGGGAGTCCACCGCGGGAGGTCTACACCGCTCACGCCCACCGCCCACGCCACCCCAAAGTCCCTGGCGCCACCCTGCCCCCTTCGCCTTGCATAGGCCCTGTCCTATCACACCTCCCGCTTCCCGAAGATCAGGCAGTGCGTGCGCTGAAAGCCACACGTGGCTGGCGGAGGCAGAAAGAGGATGCCCGGCCTGAGAGACGCCCCTCCACTTTGCCCCCAGCCCCCAGGATGAGAGCACCAAGTGCAGCTTCCGGGGACATTGTGGGGTCCTCACCCTGCCGATGCGTCCCTGACAGCACCGGGGAGCCCATTTTCCAGACGAGGAGCCTGATGCTCGAAGAGGCTTTGTAACTTGCTCAAGAACCAGGTAAACCTCACCTTCCCGAGCCCCTGATCTCTGCACCAGCATGGCTCTACTCCTGAGTCCCTCCGTGAAAAATTCCAGCTCGGTCACCTACTAGCAACGTGACCTTGGGCACCTTCTCGAAGTCTCTGTGCCTCAGTTTTTAAGACACGGGTTTTTAAAAACTGTTTTGAGTGATAATTTACATGCAATGAATGCACAGGTTAAGTGCGCAATTGACAAATTTCGACGGATATTATACATGCACGTAGCAACAGTCAAGACCTGGAATATTTTCTGCACTGCAGAAAGCTCCTGGTTCTGTGCTTGGTTTGCCCGTCGGTGAAAGCGGCAAACAGGAATTCCTGCCTGCTGGTGTGTTGGGAAAATCGAACGAGATAATACCAGCAAGATACTCAGCAAGGCTCGTGGCATGAAGCAAGCCCCTGCTAAAGGCGAGACAATATATTGCTTTCAGGACCTCCTGTGGCATCTTGCCGCCCCGTCCCCTCCTGGGGGCTGAGGCATGGATCAGGACAGGTGCTGATCAGGAGATGGTCTCTCTGAAGCCTGCGGACATCAGCCCGTCGAAGAGGAGACTTGAGAAAATGGGATACTGTGCTGGAGGAGGCTGGAAATCCTCTGTCTGCTTCCAGAAGCCCCAGTGAGGCTGGGGACAGAGGAATGGGCCAGCTTTTGTCCTAATCCTTGCCCAGAAGAGAGGTCTCCTATTCTTTTGAGACTTCCGCAGGTCCGTCTCAGACACTGGTGGCAGGGCCAGCTTCATGAGTTTACAACCGGTGGGCTCACTCGGGGCCCCATGCTCGGAAAGGTTTAATGCTCTGATGTCCCCTCCTTGCAGTCCTTAATAAGTTTTGAACAGGGGGCACTGCCTTTTCATTTGGCACTGGGTCCCGCAAACGATCTAGCCGGTGGCTGGGGTGGGGAAGGTAGTAGCTGGGTGGGCTCCCCCCTAGAAAGGTTGGTACCACCACCACCACCCTCACCCCCCCTCACTACACACGGTCATACAGACTTCGTGCTTATCCGCCACCTCCTCTGTCCCCTCTCTGTCCCTGCCCATAATAGGACATCCAGGACGGCTTGGGTCCCAAAGAGCCCTCAGCCACTGGGATGCACCAACAGAATCTGGAAGCGGGCTTGCCCTGGAAACCCCCTCGGGGACAGCTCCTGCTCCCAGGGCCTGCTGGCCAGGCCACTTGAATTCCCATCCTCTGACAGTCCTCTCCAGCCGCCTCTGCCCCACTGGGCAGCTCAAGTGTGAAACCACAGCTGGGTCCCTGCCAAGGGGGCTTAGGTTTCATCACATTCAACCTCCCACACCTCGGCCAGAGGCCAAGGTCCGATGGGGCCACTGGCCAGAGGCTTGGGCTGGAAGGCAGACGAAGGGTGGGTTCCTAGGCATCCCAGAGGACCTTCTCTCTCTCTCTCTCTCTCGGGCCTCAGTTTCCCCCTGTGTAAATGGGACAGGATCCTGTAGGGCTGGCACAGATGCCAAGGGTGCAGGGAAGGTAGATCTCAGAGACCAAGGCGTTGAAAGAGATTTCTAGAACATCACTGTCCAGTACAGCAGCCATTTAAATCTAATTTAAGAAAGAAAATCACACTTTTCATTCCTCAACCACTCTAGCCACATCTCATGTACTCAGTAGTGACATGTAGCTTGTGGCTGCCATAGTGGACAGCACCAATCTAGAACATTGTCATCAATACAGAAAGGTCTGTTGAGACGTGCCTGCCAGCTGGGAAAGCCACAGTCCTGGGAACACTGCTGACTTTCTGGACACCAGGTGGGGAGATGCGGGAGAGAGCCATGGATGAGGAATGTTTGAGAAACACTCTCGGTGCTCTCCGGACTCCAAGGTGGAACCAAACTGCCACCATAAAGGGAGTCAGGAACCAAAGCACTGGGTGAGGAGCCACTCCTGGAGCGGAGCACAGGCTTCTGGGCCCCAGAGAGGGAGGCAGTGGCTGAAGCTGGTGCCCTTCTTAGCAAAGGGCTCCTGAAGCCAAATGGGATATGTCATCCCTCCCTCCTGCCTCACATCCAGGGCTGGGGAGCACCTGCGCGCTCTGGAGTACTGGTTCTCAACCTAGCCTGCCTCAGAATCACCCGGAAGCTTGCGAAAGCGCAGGTAACTCGGTGGACATTCGAAACACGTGCGTGTTCACTTTGTTTATAGGTCAGGTTGAAGTGTGGGCGCTCAGGTTCTGTTCACATTCGGGTTCATTAGCATTTGGGACCGTCTGCGTCAAGTCACTGACAGATGCCGGGTTGGTTCATGCGTGCACGTGCTAAAGGACGCAGCAGAAGGGGGACATGGCAAGCCTCAGGAAAGACTGGATGGGGGGAGAGCAGGAAGAAGATTGGGTGGGAGGGGAAGAGGGAGGAGAAAGAAGCAGGAGGAGGGGGTGGAGGGAGCGCTTTGGGGGGCTTCTTCTCACTGAGGTTGTTCTTTCTATGCATCATCTCATCTCCCCCTCACCACGCCCTTCTAAGCTGGCAGATGGGCGGCTCCAAGAGGTTACACAACCCCACAGTGGACACAGGGTCACTAAAGAACCAGGCTGGACTCCATTTCTCTTTCCTTCCCTCTCTCCAACTCTGAATACTTTCAAATGAAATAAGCCTGGGAAGTGGGGAAGGCGCAGAGCTGTGAATACATTTTTTTTTTTTTTTTTTTTTGGTCTTCTGGGCTCCTTCAGCTTTGACAGGAAGCTTGGCTGAGTTCTCCGGCTGAGCTCCGGCTTTCAGTGGGGCTTTTTCGGCATGCCTTTACATGGAATCTAAAGACTCGCGGTTACAAACATTGGCAGGCCTTGGTGGCCCACTCGGTCCCCGAGCCCCACGCCCAGCCGGGACGTCGTGGGACTTCCCACCTCCCCCTAACCCCAGCCAGCACCGCCCTCGCTCATCTGGGAAGGGTGGGGAGCTATGGACCCTGAGTTGGGAAACGAAGGATGAGTGAAACCCAAAACCTGGCCTCTCCTATTTTCGGGAGAAGGACTGTTTTCAGCATCGGGAAACCATAATCACATAGCCAGCTGTGAAGATTCTAGAATGACCCTCATTTCACAGATGAGGGAATAGAGGCCCCCTGTGGAAAATTTTTGAACATCCTCTTCCCACACAAACTCCTCGCAACTGGGAACAAAGGTCCCATCTCCTACTTTGTCACCCACCACGCCACTCCCCCAGGATGCCTCCACGACATAATGACCCTTTGGATGGCTGCTTGTATTTGGGTAAAGCCTCAGACTCTTCTTCAACCACCCCCGCCTTCCACAAGTGCCCCGTGAGGAAGGCAAGGCAAGATATGCTCCCATTTCACAGATGGCCAACGAGATGAAGTGGCCACACAACTCATTCCTGGGGGAGCTGCCTGTCCCCGTGTCTCCTGACGGCCAGCCACTGCCACCACCCATCACACGGACGGGCTCCGGCAGCTGCCACCCCAATCCCTCCCTCCACACCTCCTGTCTCCTCACCAAGGCCCAGGAGCACAGTTGATTTAGAATTTCCTGCCCTTCTGACAACCTGCGTGCACAAAACAGGCTTTATTTAAACCACTTCGGAGGGCATCTCCTCTACCCCTTCCTCTGGCTTCATTAATCTGAAGTGGGATAAATCTTGAGCGTTTAACTACCTGATTACAAACATGTTCCTGGTTCCTGTCCCTGCCCTGATGGGAAGCTCATTTCTCGAAGGGTTAATTACGGCCTTCACACAGGCTGCATTTAGCACCAAGCACAAAGCCGCACACATAAATAAGGTCTCCAGCGGAAGAAGAGGGTGCAGATGGTTTGTGACTTTGCCGTCCAGAGTTTTTTAAACCAGTGTGAACCACGTCCTGTCGGGACCTGGGACTATGAGTCAGGGTCAGGCTTCGAGGTGGGCCAGGCCAGAGACTCCGGTGGCCAACACTGCGCTCTGTTGAAAGAAAGTCTCAAAGGAAAACAGAGCGCTGAGCCAAGATGGGGGGAGCAAGCAGAGCTGGGGAGGGGGATGGGCCCAGCGACTGACTGGGACTGAGAGGAGCCCGAGAGAGCCAGAGAAGAATCCGAGTGGAGGCCTGAGGCCCAGCTCCCTGTGCAGGGGTGCTGAATGTACTCAGAAGGTCAGAGCCCGGGGCACGGGGTCCTGCTCAGGCCCCACAGCGTGTGATGCCAAGAGGGCCCAGGCTAGGACGGTGGGGTGTGGGCCTAGGCTAAGGGTGGAGCGAAGGACAGCGCCGAGGAAGCCGGGAAAGTTCTGGAAGTGGTACAAAGGCACTCGCAGTCTTCTGTCTCCTTCGAGGTTAAGCTCTGTTCCTCTACGAAGACTTCCACTCCTGCCTGGGACTCGAGGGCCCACTGTCCCACCGCCACGGGGGACACAGCTGTGGTTTTGTAACGCACGGTGGTGGCAGCCCAAGAGTCACTCACAGCAACCAGCCCTGCTGCAAGGTAGCTGAAGCCAAAAAGGAGGAAAACAAAAGCCAAGAAACGGAGGGAGCAATGTAAATACACACTGGACATCAGTGAAAATGAGCAACAGAAGGGGGAGAGAGGAGAAGATTAGAAAGCATGCTTCTGGCATTGGGTCTTTTACCATCCTCCCTGTTCCTCTGGTTCCTTCATGGCCACCCCCTCAGCTTAGGGTGCCCCCCACCATCCTCACGCAGACCCTCTCCCTGTGGGAGCAGGAGGGGTGTTCTGGGGAGGGGGCTCCCAGGGCATTGCCACCCTGGAGATGAGCGCGCCCCCTGGTGGCAGAGAGGGGCCTTGTCTCCACAGCCACCGGAGCTGCCCCTGCTGACCCAGGTCAGCACCAGCCGGGTGTTCGGGTGCTCGGGCCAGGGGGTCGGCTCCCCATGCCAGGCTCAGCGCCCTGGGGGCGAGAGAGCAAAGGAAGAGACGGGGGCCGGACGACACAGGCCTAACAGCGGGGCTCTGTGTCCAGGAGTGGCGGTTTCTCCCTGAGTAATTTTCCACAGTTTGCCTTTCCCTCTGCACACAGTCGTGCTCACAGAGTTCATATGGTGGCTGCCATCCCCCAGAGGGTTATTCTGGGCCAGTCACCTGCTCAGTGACCCTACCCGCTTTGACTTCTGCCCTCTTGGCTTCTCAAAACCCCTGCACCCGTCTCCGGCATAGGGCCCCTGGGGACCCCGGGGGACCCCCCCATCCCACCCCATCAGGGCCTAGCTCTGGGGTACTTCTGGGAATCCCAAATGCGCCATTGTTGCCGTGCTGAGGCCAACATTTCTGTTTTCTCAGAAGGATCAAAGCCCCATCCCAACCCTGCCAGGAGGAAGCAGCTTTGACTCGTGCAAATATCTGCAGTCCATTTGGGATTTTACTTTGGTGAGAAATAAATACACAGCCATCTGCAGATGATGGAAATATGACTTAAGTAACTTTTTGGTCGAGGCCCTTGGGCCAGAGCCCAGATGGAAATAAGACCTTGTATCTCAGTCTCCCCTGGCACTTTGGAAAAAAGGAAAAAGCAGGGGGGTAGGGGGGAAGAAGCTGGTGGAAACCAAAGTTCAAAATGGAGTGTGCTCTATTTCTTGGCCTGGGAAAGGAAAAATAAACACCAAACAGCTACTCCATTCAAGGGTGCGTTATCTTGCTCATCCTCGCCAAGAACGGCCTCGCCTCCCTTCTCTGACCGGGAATTACCTCGCTGACAAACAGCCCCCACGCCCACCTCTAAGCCGGGGCAGGCAGACAATGGGCCTCTCCCTGCAGCCCCCAGAGGCCATAAGATTGGGAAACACAGGCTATTTTTAATGTCTTATTTGTCTACCAACTGCTGCTTCATGGGCCTGAGAAACGGTATCGTTTGTGGGAGGTGCCATTGATTTTTTTTTTTTAACTTGCTCAGACAAAGCTACATTTTCGAAACTTTCGGAAAAGCCAAAAAAGCAACACTCTCCAAGGGTGAACCCTGGCTCGACTTGCCCTTCTGCCCTACGGCGAATGCTTTCTCAGATGTGTCTGGGAAAGGAACCCCCCATGGCTAGGTGCTGGTCAGGAGCTGGCACAGACACCCCCAGGCTTAGGGCCCAGGGAAATGGAATTAGGCCCAGAGATCCCAAAGGAGACCCGCTGACCCAGGAAGGAGCAAGGGAGAGAGAGACAGGGAGATATAGGGTCAGGGAGGGGTAGGGTCCCCACTGGTGAGGGAGGCATGAGACCTGCCCTCGGGAGACAGTGTGACGGGGCGATGGGGCCCCTGCCCTAGAAAGTCCCTCGTGGAAAAGGGTGAAAGGTCACACACAAAGAAAGTGGCTTTCCAATAGCCATGCAGCTCCGCAAATCCATGCGTTGGGGCGCATGCGATGGATGTGTCCAGGGGCTAAGAGCGAGCCCCCAGGGGGGTCAGCCTAGGCTGGGGCAGAGTGTGGATTCCGGGCTGAAAGAGTCTAACTGTAATGACGGGAGCTTTTCTGTTCTTGGGGCTCCTAAAGGCTTTGGCTGTGGGGATAGGGCCGCCCCTGGCAACGAGAGAGAGAGAGAGAGAGAGAGAGATAGCTGGCTGTCTGGCTGACCGGATGGATGTATGGAGAGAAAGAGAGAGAGACAGAGATGAAGGAAACCAAAACATAAAGATGCAGAGCGAGAGAAACACAAAGTGAGGAAGAAGACTGAGAAGGGTCTTCGTTGATCCCCACGCCAGCCCACACGTCTCAGGACAGAAGGAGGGGTGACCACTCAAGGGCACCAGAATAGAGGCACACCCACAGCGGGCCGTGGCTTTTCTCCATCAGCCCCATGGCCCAGGGCCTAGAGGTGGGGGAGAGGGTGGGGAGGCCATCCAGCTGCCCAGACACCAGCCCTAGAGACCCTTCTCCTTCTGCACATCTGAAGATCCCCACTCAGCTACTTCGAGAGCTGGCCTTGAGCCACATAGCCCTTGCCTGCACTCGCGGGGCTGACCCAGTGACCTTGGAAGGGTCTCTTCATCTGTTCTAGCATCTAAATGAAATGGAGATTATAACTGTACCTTCCTCAGTTGGGTATTGTGAGGATTAATCGACTGTGTGTGTAAAATGCTGTGCCCATGCCCAGCACATGGTGAGGGCTCGATAAATGGCAGCTCTAACCCATGTGGTATGTGGTCAATAAGTGGTGGCAGTTGTTGTGAGTATTCTGGGGTGAAGTGGGGCTGGGAATGCTGGGAAGGAGAGCAGAGGGGCAGACAGGAGGGGGAGGCAGATGAGTCTAGCAAGAAGTAGCCAGAGGAAGGCAGTGCAGAGTTAACAGAACCATAGTCGCCCAGCAGGGTGGGCCTTGAGACCTTGGCCCATCAGTGGCACCTCGTGGTGCAGAAGCGACCAGGAACACCATGAAGGGCCTGTGATGGGGGCTGCTGATGGCCACGTTTCCTTGGTTCCAGGCCCCACTGTGAGTGTGGGTCAGCCTCCCACCAAACCCTAACCTCCCTCCCCTGGCATGTCTTTCCTTGAATGGGCCGTTTTGGAAAGCCAAGAGCCCAGAGGACTAGAACAGCACCAGAAAGGCCAATAGTCCAGGACTCAGGACCTAGCCCGACCCCCCAACCCATTTATGGGGCAGACAAGAACCCAAGGATGCTCCATCATCCTGGGTGCCTCAGAGAAACCAGTTTCTTGTGAAGAATTGCTCTCTGCAACTACGTTAGCCGGCCCCCAGCACCACTGGCCGGGGTCTGGTCCTGTCTCAGGAGGCTCAGGTTGCACCGAGAGGATGGGGTTCCCTCCCTTTCACTGGGCTTCAAGAGGCACCCTCTCCCCATCCCCCAGGCTGACCTGCTGCCTCCACAGCTGCCATCTTGGGGGCCAGGCGCACCCCCCATCTCCCTCCCAGAGAGGGCCCCTGGACTGTGCGGGCTGCTGGGAGGAAGCCCAGAGACCTGAGCCGTAATCCTGGCTTTGAGACCTTTGCAGAAGTCAACCTCAAACTCTCATTCTCCTCATCCAGAAAATGGGAATACTAATTTGTACATGTGGGGTTTCAGCGAGACAATGGCGCATATACAGTCACTTGGAGGTCTTCCGGACCCGTTCCTTTCGTAGGTGGGAAAACAGCACACATGAGTGCGTGTTCATTGGCAGTCTAGCCTGTGGCTTTCAGCAGAACTGGTGAGCGTTTGCATTCTAACCACTCATGGGGGGCAGTGATGGTGGATAAAATCAAGAAGATGGCCCTTCCAGAGCCTTGAGGCAGCATAGTGAATGAGAGTGCCTTTTCTGGAACCAGATGGATGAGAAGAACTCTGCCCACCTCCGTCTTCCTATCTGTAACAGGAGATGATAAGAGCACACCAGGCATATAGTTTGGGGGGATGATTAAATAAAACGAGCCACATAGATCCTCTCGCACAATGCCCAGCTCCAACGGATGCTCGGTGCGGGTGCCGTGCAATGGGGAGACCGTCCAGTGACCGAGGGGGAGACACTGCCAAGATCCATGTTGAGCAGGAAAGCATGGTGGGACAGCATGTCACATGCTACCCTCTGGGCGAGGAGTGGGGAAATCAGACAAGGTGCCCTATTTGCTTGGGATTTACATAAGGATATTCTGGAAAGACACCTAAGAAACTGGTAAACAGGGTTACCTTGTAGGGGGAAGTGGAGAGGGGATGGGGTGCGGCAGGGCTTCTGACTGTACACATGCCACACAATTCTGATTCATCAACCATGTGAGCGAACTAACTAGTCCAAAAAATGTTTAGATGGGGGCGCCTGGGTGGCACAGCGGTTAAGCGTCTGCCTTCGGCTCAGGGCGTGATCCCGGCGTTATGGGATTGAGCCCCACATCAGGCTCCTCTGCTATGAGCCTGCTTTTTCCTCTCCCACTCCCCCTGCTTGTGTTCCCTCTCTCGCTGGCTGTCTCTATCTCTGTCAAATAAATAAATAAAATCTTTAAAAAAAATGTTTAGTTAACAGGAGCTACTAATATTTTTATTCTGTCTGCACAGTGGGGTCCTATGCTCCACCTGCCTAACTGAGGTTTGTAGGGATTCAGAGAGAAAGTGACTGTGCAAGTGTCCTGAGACAGAAAGAGGCTGGGATGAGGAGGAGGAGGAAGAAGAAAGGGGAGAGGAGGTGGGTGGCAGGGAGTGGGCTCTCCCTGTCACTCTTTCCCACCGGGGCCCCGTGGGATAATCACAGAGCCATTGTCCCAGGAGCTGAGCCTCAATAAAGTTAAACACACCACCTGGATGGTGTGTCGTGGCCTCAGCCTTGGACTCTTTCCTCACACACCCAGGTGCAAAGGAGGCCCCTCACCCTGCCCAGGATTCCAGAGGAGGTGGCTACGGATGGGTGGGGCCAAGGCCGGGGCCCATGGGGACCTGCCTGTGACCCCTGACACCTGGCCAGAGCTGTTGGGAGCAAGAAGGGGCCCCAGGAGCACAGAATGTTGAGACGGATGAGGTGGGGCAGAGGAAAAGGAGAGATTCTGCCCTGCAAAGGTAGGGGTGGCTGGACCACGCGAAGGATAGAGCAAGCGCGATCCAGTCCCGGGCTCGGTGAAAAGAAGTGGGGAGAGTCATCTCCTTTATCGCCCCAACAACAACTCCATGATATAGACTGCATTACCATCCAGGTGAGGACACCGGCGCCCAGAGAGTTTGGGATAATTTCGTAGCCAGCCGCTGAGCAGCCAGGATCCGGACCCAGGCAGGGTGGCTCCGTCTCAGGGCAACTCCATCATACTCGCCACCCCACGTGAGGGCTGGCCACCTGGCCTGGACCCTGTTTATTAGCACCACAGCACTGACCGGAGCTTAACTCAGAAAGCTCAGCAGCAGTCTTGTATGTGTGCAAATAGTCTCTCCTCCAGAGTTTTCCAGGCTAATTAGATGTCCAGAGCCCGTGCGCCAAGCTTTGGAGGGGCTAGGCTTGGGAATCCCCCAGGACCCCAGGACCCCAAAACGTCAAGAGCACGAGGCTGGAAGAATCAAAGCGCTTTTCATGGAATTCCAACAGGAAAGCCACGAGAACATTCCTGCTCCAAGGATTCCAACAGGAAAACCACAAGAACATTTCTGCTTGTGGGGTTCCAGCTGGGAGCTGGAGTCCATATTGCCTGGCTCAGGAGGCTGGCCTGTGGGTAAAGGGGTGGAGTAGAGGGTTTGTCCCGCCCTCATGAACCATCCCCAGTCCCCCGGAAGGATTCAGACACTCCGCTGGCCTTCCCAGGACAGGGGTAGGCCATTTGGAAGCTGGCCTGCCCAGCACCCAGCCCTCTCTGCCTTCCTTCCACGGATAGCTCATGGCCCCCTGACCCTTCAAGGGTCTTTGTAATCAGATAGGATTTGCAAGCATGTAAAAACCTTTCTCTTAAACTTAATTGCCTCTGGAGACACATCTGTCAACAGCTGGGTGTGCATGAAGAAATGTGAGGCACACCCCTCATTCTGTCCACCCTCCTCCTCTGAGTCTGCATTGAGCCCAGCCACAGGACCTCCCCGAAGTCCCGTGTTGAGAGGGACTCCAAGGAACAGGACAGGTTCCTGGCCTTAAGAAACTTCCAGTCTAGTAGAGGAGCTGAGAGGCCCTCCAACAGGAAGTGCTTTCAGAATGCTATGAGAGAAATGGCCACCGAAGTCCTCGAAGCAACCTGTGTTTATGGGTATCTGCCACATGCCAGGCACTGTGTAAGGCTCCAAGATGAAGTGACATAGTTCCTTCTCCCCAAGAAACCACTGCCTGATGGGAGTGACCAGCAAGTAAATGGCTCTAACGAAGGAGAGTTGCAATCAAGGTTTGCTCGGGATGCAGAACAATAAGGCAGCCAGTCCTGAGACAAGGGGAGTGGAGATCAGGGAAGCCTTCCTGGAGGAAGTGATACTCACGCAGGTTGAGGAGCTCAGCTGAAAGTGCAGAGAGACTTCAGGGGTGGGAGGGGGGGTGATGAGCCTTGACCTAGACTGTGGCAGTGGAGGTTAGGGTTGCATTGTGTCATGGTGATAAGACGTTCATAGAAGGCAGAAAGAGGGCACAGAGGACAGGTTTTAGGCATGGAACAGCAGCAGCACACACCAGATGGCCAGATCTTCAGGATCCAGGGTGATGGTTGGAAGGACAGAGCTGGAGGAGCCGTGGGTCACCTCGAGACAGGTGTTTTTGCTCAGTGAAGGAGAGAAAGTGAAGGCAGGCAGGAGAAGTTTGCATTTAGGAAGACAGGAGGGAATCTAGACTTCCAGAGGGTCTCTGAGCTCTGTGAGGGGAAGGTGCGACCTTTGGAAAATGAAGAAATTCAGAGTGAGCTCCCAGGGCCTTTTCATCCGCAACCACCTAGACACCCACTTCCAGCTCGTGGGGTCTACTGTCATCCCAGGTATGAGGCCCCAGGGCCAACCCAGGTGGGCCGGCAATGACAGGGGAGAGCTGTGGCTGAGGTAGGGGGGAATGGGTCCCATGACAAGCCATCCAGCAAGTTACCCAGACGGGCTAGGGACAGGAATTTGGGGTCAGGATTAGGGGAAAGCAGAGCAGGCAAACCAGAGGTGAGGTCAGGGACGCACGGGCGGTATCAAGTTGTGGGCCAACAGCTGGAACACCCCTGCCGAGGTCAGGGCAGGTTAGAGACCAAAAATCAGCCGCAGGGGGAGTATTCACACCATGGAGACCAATGAACGTTACTTTTCTTTCCCCTCCCAGAGACATGGCTGAGTCCAGGGCCCCAGAGACCAGGGTTCCAGACTTGACTCCATGAATGGCTTTGTGCCCTGGTCGCCTCACCTGGTAATGACATGTTCTTGCCCCTGCCCCATCAAGGCCAGCTGGGGCGGGGGGGATGTCACATAAGACACTGTTGCTGCATGTGCCTCTGGAGGGCCCTGCTGCAGAGGGAGAGAGAATCTCGAGGGGATTTCCTAGCGTCTCCTTGGACGTCTGATCTAAATTTAGGTCCTTCTGGTCTACATTGAATCCCAGCCACTGCCTTTCCTTCCTTCCTGCAGGCTGTCTGGAGACAGCACGAGGAAGGCCCTGCTGGAAGGCCAGCTGCCCTTTGTTGTTTCACCTGTGAGTCTGCATGCATGCTTTCTGGCCAAAGGGCCCCCAACCTGCCCTGTGACTCCTCTGCCTACCCCTGCCTTCAAGCTCCCTGCTCCTTTCCTGATATTCCAGGTCATGCTCAGTCCTACGCACACCCATGCCCACTCTTCACTCAGTGACCCCCAGAAAGCATGCCTTTCCATGTCAGGACATCTCAGGCAAGTCCCTAACTTCTCAGGGAAGTTATCCTTATACTCTAAGGACGATGCCTACCTGCCTACCCTCACAGAGCTTGTGTGTTTTTCTGCAAGAAATAGAAATTCTGACTAATAGGAACTTAAAGCATAAGAAGTGTTGCTTACTAAGAAGTCTTGAGGTGGGCAGTTATCAAGCTGGCTTTGCCACTCCAAGATGCCAGGGCTCTGGGTCAGCGTCTAAATTCTGTTTTGCTCCTTATGGTTGCAAGATGGCTGCCATAGCGCCAGATATCACATCTTCTTAAGACTCCCTCCAAAGTGAGGATGTAGGGTGAAAGTCAAAGTGGAAAGAGCTCTTTCCATGTACTTTTCTTATTTGATCAAGGATGAAAAAAAATCTTTCTCAGAAGCTTTCCCTGCTCCCTAAAACCCCCACAGTCCCTACAACTCCTCGCGAGCTTTTCTTGTACCTTGTTAACCAGAACTGGGTTACATGAATCTTTTGAGTCACTGAGGAGGCTGGGAAAGCATCTCTTTTTCAGCCTCTATGATCAGAAGAGGGCAAGAGACAAGAGAGTTGAGAATGGCCTTTGGGTGGTAAATTAACGCAATGTTTTAGAAGGTAGCTGAAGATCAGACAAGATGGCCATGAATGTTTTCTCTCTTGTTACAAGAGCTCACTACCTCCCAGACTCTTGCTAGGTCCTCTGGTTGGTCACCCTGGGGTTGTGGGGACATCCCTTTTCCCTAGGGGCTGCTCATCCACACACCCCTCCGGAATGACAAGGCTGTCCCCATGCTGGATGGTGAAAGAACAGCCTCAATTTCCTCAACAAAGCATCACAAGATTGCATCAGAGATTCCAGGGCAAGGAGGAGAGCTGAGCCTTGTCACAGACAATCAGCAAGTTTTCCTGGTCTCTCTTGGTGCCCGGCCCTGGGGGAAGCAGGAGTCTTCCTTGTGAGCTAATCATCTGGGTAACCCCAGCTGCCATTTAGAATTACCTAGAAAAAGCCTTAAACATACCGCTGCTCAAAAACCTCAAACCCCCAGTCTAATCTTCAGAGAAACTGGTATTCAACAAATTCGTGTAAAGAGGCATCCAGCAATATCCCCGACCAGCACTCCTCAAAAGCAAGGAAAGTTGGAGAAACTGCCATGTCTGTACAGGGATGCAGTGACTAAATGTAATGTGGCATATCCTGGATGGATTCCTGGAACAGAAAGAGAATGTTGGGTAAAAACAAAGGGACGCTGAATAAAGCATGGACTTTAGTTAGTCATAATCTATCAATATTGGATTATTAATTGTAACTAATGCGCCATACTAATGGTCATTGCTAATAATAGAGGAAACGTATATGGGCCACAAGGGATGTATGGAAACTCTTTGTACTATACCTTCAATTTTTAAAAAAAGATTTTATTTATTTATTTGAGAAAGAGAGTGCATGCGTGCATGAGGAGGGGATGGGAAAGGGAAAGAGGGAGAGAGAGAAGCAGACTCCCCACTGAGCAGGGACACTGACACAGGGCTTGATCCCAGGGCCCACGAGATCATGACCTGAGCTGAAGGCAGACGCTTAACTGACCGAGCCACCCAGGCGCCCCTGGGGTCTGACACATTTTGGTTCAAATTCTAGCTCTGCTATTTAGTAATTGAGTGAGGTTTACGTTAATCAGGATAGGTTAAGTTATGCCGCAGTAACAGACAGCCCCCAGGTCCCAGTGGCTTGAAACAACAAAGACGTACTCCCACACGCAAAGCCTTGTCCCAGGTCTAATGGCTCTGTGCTGCTGCCTTCCATGTGAAGACCCTGTGGTCCACACCATATCGACACAGCCTTCCCTAATCACTGTGGAGAGGGGAGAAAACGGGGGGTCGAGTGTTAGACCTATATCACGTCCATTCACATTTCATTGGCTGTGGAAAGTCACATCACCTCATCTCACTTCAAGAGGGCTGAAAAGTACCGTCCATCCATGTTTCCGGAAAGAAAGGGGAATGAGATGTTGGTAAACAATAATAATTTGGACAAGCAAATTAACCTGTTTCCACAACAGTTTGTTCATTGGTAAAATGGGGATAATGATACTCACCTTAAGAGATTGTCGTGGGGAGTGAACAGGCTGGGCTGTTCCAAGTACACAATCCTCTTGGTTAACTGATTGGTTCAGCGATGGGCACGCAACCTGAGACACCAGTCAGTTTTGCTTGAGATTCGGTTCCTAGATGCTGGAGAACCTCTCTTCCTCTAAAATACCGAGCAACGGGAATCAAGAGAGCCTGAAGCTCTTGCACATAATAAGTGATTATTATTTGTCTTGATAAAAAGTAAACTCCGGGAACTGTGAGAGTCTCCAGTTCCATCTGGTCTAAGACTAAACTACCCCAGGAGGTTTTCTAGAATAAGCTCCCCACTGAGAAAAAAAAATTCATTTATTCCCACTGAACTGGGCAGATTCCCTGTTATATGGATTCACGGAGCTCCGTAAGTTCCCTCCATCATCGGTAACACTTGGTAATTAAATATATACAGATACTAGGGGTGCCTGGGTGGCTCAGTCGTTAAGCGTCTGCCTTCAGCTCAGGGCATGATCCCGGCGTTCTGGGATCAAGCCCCACATCAGGCTCCTCTGCTGGGAGCCTGCTTCTTCCTCTCCCACTCCCCCTGCTTGTGTTCCCTCTCTTGCTGGCTGTCTATCGCTGTCAAATAAATAAATAAATAAATAAATATATACAGATACTAATCACTCCACAAAATTTAGGATTCGAGACACACTGTATTTCAGAATTTCCCCAATTAGATTTCATCCAACTAAAGCTGGGTTTGTCAAGGTTATAGAGAGCTGGTGAAGAAGGTTATAGGAGGGCCCTAGGGTTTGCCCCACCCATGAAAATAGATAGCAGGGCCTTAACTGTCAATCCATGGTTGACCTTGGCTGCCCACATGGCCCACACTGAGGAGGAGCCTCTACCCTGAGGAAGTCTTGACCTGGGAACCTTCCTCGAGGTTTCCAAGCCTAGGCTCTTGGGGTCCAGTTCTCATAGGCACAGAGCAGCCTCCGCCCACCTCAGCAATGCTATGGGGGCCAATCTCTGGTGTCTATGTTCCCAGCCCCACAGGATCACCAACACTTCTCCCCTTTGCTCCCCTAAAGGCCATACTCCTCTCCTGGGCCTCCTGATAGACACCTCATTAAACCACCAGATGGGCACAGGCCCCCCCCAAATCTCAGGGCAGCCCACCCCTGCCTGACAACTTCTCCATTTGGCCGGAAACACAGACCAAAGACTGTTACTTCCCTCGCAGTGATAAGGAAAGCTCAAACCTCAAGAACTCAAAAGCCAGCTCTTCCAGAAGGGTAAAGGAAAAGGTGCATATTTCCTCTTGTATCCTGATAAGCCAGCAACCTAAAAGGTGGAAAAAGGAGACCGAGCTTGTCAACAGGTTGTTCCGCTATTCACGTTGGCCTCAAGCCCACCTGCCACACATCTCTGTCTGTGGAACAGGAGGTCCTAGTGGGTGGTGTTGATTTACTTGCCATTGGATCGTGGTCTGTAGCTCAGAACACGAGCAGTGGGTCTCAATGCATCTTAGTTCTATAATTATTAATCAGAACTCTTTCTGTGCTAAGTGACGGAAGTCCAAACTGGATCAGTTTTCTTCTTAAGAAGGTAATTGGCTCTTGTAACAGGAAAACTGAAGGTCGGCAGGGCTTTTGGCAAGACTAGAATGATGTGGTAGAGTCAGATTTTCTCTCTGGCTCTTTGGCCTTCTTTCCTCTCTGCATTGGTTTCATTCTTCTATCGGCTTCTTTCTTGCGTCCTTGGGCAATGGCTCCAGCAGCTTCAGGCTCTCTTGGTTCCCATTGTTCAGCATCTTAGAGGGGGAGAGACTCTTTCCAGCATCCAAAGCTTGAATCTCAAGCAAGACTTATCATACTATGTATCTGCCCCTGAACCAATTACTTGGCCAAGGGGCCTGTTTACTTGGAAGGGCCACTTGGGTCACATGCCACCCTCTGGGTGATGGTAGGGAGGCCCTATGAGAAATAGCTTCACCAGGAAGAGGGATGGCTCCTCTGATAAAAACGGGAGCTATGATCAAGCAAAGAGAAAAGGGCTCCGTGCAGGCAGACAGAAACAGCAGGGCGTCCCCTGTGGACAATGTAGGAAGCTATGGCTGGTGCACATACATTCAGTTAGGTTCAGTCATGAGGGTGTAATAGTTAGGGTAAGCCAGCTGCTGTAACAAACAACCCCCACATCTCAATGACTTACCTGTCAATCCATGGTTGTCCCTGGTGCTGTCCACATGCTGTCACCCAGCCATGGTTTCATGCAGTCATCCAGGGACCCATTCTCCCTCCTTTTCTTTTCTTTTATTTTTTAAGGTTTTATTCATTTATTTGAGAGAGAGAGTACGAGTGAGGGCAGGGGCAGAGGGAGAGGGAGAGGGAGAAGCAGGCTCCCCTCTGAGCAGGAGCCTGACATGGGACTCCATCCCAGGACCCTGGGATCATGACCTGAGCCAAAGGCAGACACTTAACTGACTGAGCCACCCAGCGGCCCCCAGTCTCCCTCCTGTTAGTGCCTTTCTTATCCTCCCAGGCTCTGGAGTCCTGTGCTTCTAACTGCACAGATGGGGAAAGGGGGAGCACATGGAAGATCCTGCAGGAAGTCTGGAGGAATTGGTGTTTATCACTCCTGCCCAACATCCATTGACCAGAACTTGGTAACTGCAAGGTAGGCTAGAAAATGTTCTCAAGAAGAGAAGCAAACAGTGTTTGGTGAGTTCATGAGTTCATCGTCTCTGCCAGATTGAGGGCGGGTCCTCACAGGACCAAGATGAGTTTTGAGAGAAGGTTGGGGAGGCAGGGAAGGTTACAATGGGCCTGGAACTCAAGGCTGTCAGCCTCTACCTTCCAGATTGTCCATCCTGGGCAGGTCACTGTCCCTCTCTGAGCCTCAGTCTCCCCATCTGTCAAATATAACATAACCCCCTCTATAGCCCTTTCCTATGCAAACATTTTCTGCTTCTGCGTTCTACCTGTTGCCTAAAAGCTCCAAAGCCTTTCCCAGCTATCAGTTTCTATGCTCTTATCGTCTCTGATCTCCCTTTTAACTTCACAATGTCCCCCCATCCAAGCCCTCTTTTCCCCTTCTCTGCTTTATCTTTCTTCATAGCACCAATGATATACCAAATGCTTTTCTCATTTATTCATCCTCTCCCTGTACAAGAATATAAGTGCCGAGCGGTCACAGCTTTTTGTTAGTTCACTATTATATCCCCAGTATCCAATAAAGTACTTGGCATATTGTAAGCACTCAGTAAATATTTGTCGAAATGAATTAATGAATGAATGAATGAATGAATGAAATTGAAAACCTTTCTCAGAATAGCAAGTTGTCGAAAATTCATAACAGAACAACACTGCCATCTGGTGCCAGACACTGGAATTGCAAGCACAAAGTATGGTTGGTAGAAGGGAGTCTCTGAAGACCTGTCTTGTCAAACCCACACTATTTCGTTGCTTAAAGTACCATGGTCTGACTTTGGCCAGTTGAATGTCTCAACAGCCCCATGGGGTCTGACTTTCTGCCCCATGTGTGCTCCTCTCCAGATCACTAGACGAGACCCGACTAAACCAGTTATAATGTCCTCCAATGCACCCATCACTCAAAGCTCGCTCTGATGCTGCTGAAATCAACATGGAGAATGCTCTCTCTCCAGATGATGAAGTATCAGAAAAAGGATCCCAGTCCTGAGAGAGGACAAAAGAGAGACTATCTGAGGTGAGACAAAAAAAAACGACCAAGGGAAGAAGCATTTGGGGAGGAGCCAGGAGACTAGACCCCACCTCCAACCTGACCTCAAACTCACTTTGGTTTCCTCATCTGCAAGATGATGGCGCTGACTTTATCGACTCTAGCCCCTATTTAGCCTAGCCGCAAAGTTCTTAAGAAGGAACAGAAAGGTCATAGTTACTATACTTCCAATATCTGGAGTGAATGCCTAGGAAGAGAGGTGAGTGGCTCCTTCACTTGTCAGAAGCTGGTGTTCTTTCTTGGGGGTCTCCTCTTTACAAGACAGTTGTTCTGATGCAGTGCCAGCCTCCCCTAGAGGACTTGGCTGCTTACAGGAGATTCCCTCGCAAAGCCTCGCCCCTGCCTGGCCCAGCTTTGGTGAGTGTGGCCTAGTGCCCTCAGTGCCATGGCAACCGGGCCCCACCCCCAACACACGCAGGTTTTGTTTGCCTTTCTCCTTTCAATAGCCTGAGGGTTGATTCCTGTTGATCTCTGATTTCCTTCAGCCAAGTTTGCTCCTCCAGGTCTTCATTCAGGTTGGCTGCCCCAGGTTAAAGGGAAGTGGCCTTCGATGGACTTTTGTCCCTTCTTCCAGACCCTTGCCCATCGGTGACAGAGGCAGCTTTGGTGGCTCTGGTGATGCCAGAGTTCTTCCCTGCTGGCCTCTGCGCCCGCTCAGGCCAGCCCAGCTGTGTGGAGCACATTCCAGGATGTGTGGGATATAGAAGATAGCTTCGGCCTCTGTCCCCAAAGGGACATAGCACATGCCAAACAGCAAACGAGCCATGAGAGTGTATATGTGAGAGAGCGTCAAAATAAGGGGTTCTGGCTGAAGGAGTTGTTGACTGGGAAGACTTTCTGGAGGAGGGGGGATTCCCACAGTCTCTGAGTTCATAGAGTATCTGAAACCTCGGAGCACACCTTTGTCCCGGGAAATCTTAGCACCCAGAGTCAGGGAGAGAGACAAATGTGAGCACCCTCCCACGTGGATGTCAGTGAGATACAACCCCGGCCACCTGTGACACTGGAGCATCCGGATGCCCAGAGTAGTGCTGCAGTCAGGGGTCCAGGTTCCAGCAGGGCAGGGTGTGCCCTCCCTGATACCCCTTCCAAGCAGGTTTCTGGTGGTTGTAGACCTGAGTCTTGGAGAAAATCACAGGGTAAAACAGGTGTTTCTGTCTGCGATGAACTCCCTCCATCTGGGTACCATGAAGGGTGGCAGAACGAGGCCACGGGGACAGGAAGCACGAAGCCGTNAGAACACTCACAGCCCTACAGAGACCCACTGTTCTCCTTCCATCTTCCTCCTCCTCTGCTTCCTCTGCCACTACCAGAGACTCCTCTCCTCTGGGCTTAGTCAGGGGCCCGGCTGTATTTACTGCCTCCCCTTCCTTTCCTGCATTTGCTCTGCTTCTGCGACTCCTCCCAACTGGCAACGCTTCCCACTTACTCCTAGGAGTGTTCATCCAATGGAATAATGAACCAGATTGCCCCTTGTCAGTTCATTAGTACCACCATCTTTTTCTACATTCTCCTCTGCGGCACCAAGAGAGGCTGGGAACTACAATTCCCAGAATTCCTTTGGTTGTATGGCTCCATCTTAGAGCAGCCAAGAAGAGGCCCTGGTTCCATATTTGGCAGATGGAAGAAAAAGAGAAGTCATCGTTAAATCTAAATACAGATAAGGAGTTTTCCATGAGAATTTAGCAGGTAAATTAATATGTGCTACAAGTGTAAAATACATAGTAGATTTTGAAGAGTTTGTACCAGAAAAAGGTAAAATATCTCAATAATCTTTTTATATTGTTCCCATTTATTTTTGATACATTGGGTTAAATAAAATACATTATCAAAACTAATTTGGCCTGTTTCTTTTACTTTTTTATTTTTTATTTTTATTTTATTTTTTTTTAAAGATTTTATTTATTTATTTGACAGAGATAGAGACAGCCAGCGAGAGAGGGAACACAAGC